>NC_142156.1:17061038-17211192 GCF_024610735.1 Ursus americanus | reverse complement strand
ATTTTTTTCTTTTTCTAGACCAATAATCATGTACACGTATATGCTAATATATGTTAGTATATACATGAGTATACTAATATGCAATATAATTTTATGTATATGTAATTATCTTATTTTTCAAAAATGGAATCATCCTTGACAATATTCTGCAATATTCTTTTTTCACTTAACATGGATTTTTTTCCATGTCAATACATAAAAATTAAGAGATGAAAGGTGATTGGTTCATTTATTTACTCATTATACAATATACCCAGCTGTGTGTCATTAAAGGGCTTTAACCAGAGGGGTGATAGAACCAGTTTTCCTTTTTAGATAGATCATTCTGGAACTATGCTCTCCCTCAATCCCATGAGTGAGAGAGGAGGGATAAAGCAACTCCCCAGCGTGGGTGGCAACTGCATTTTTCTTTTCAAATTTTAAGTATTTTTGAATAAGTGTTACATTCAGGGGATTCAACATTCAAAAGACATGAAGGGGCATTTAGTGCAAAGTCTTCCTTCCGTCCTATGCCCCGACCACTCATTTCTGCTCCAACAGACAGCTGCCATTACTAACTTTCTTATGCGTTCTTGCAGAGATAGTGAAGGAGTACATAAGCAAACATATTTATATGTTATATTTTGTAGTCCTTTTAGAATTTGTCTTTTCCTATTAGACAACGCCTCTTTGAGATCACTCATATCAGCGCATAAAGAGTATCCCCCTAGGGTGCCAAGCTGGCTCAGTTGGTAGAGTATCTGACTTTTGATCTCGGGGTTCTGAGTTCAAACTCTACGTTGGGTGTCGAGATTACTTTAAAAAAATAAAGCTTAAAAGGGGCGCCTGGGTGGCTCAGCTGTTAAGCGTCTGCCTTCGGCTCAGGGCATGATCCCAGAGTCATGGGATCGAGCCCTGCGTCAGGCTCCCTGCTCTGCTGGAAGCCTGCTTCTCCCTCTCCCACTCCCCCTGCTTGTGTTCCCTCTCTCATTGGCTGTCT
This sequence comes from Ursus americanus, assembly GCF_024610735.1. Taxonomy (NCBI): domain Eukaryota; kingdom Metazoa; phylum Chordata; class Mammalia; order Carnivora; family Ursidae; genus Ursus; species Ursus americanus. Next base: position 17,210,213 of record NC_142156.1, on the reverse strand, counting down.
CTATCTCTATCAAATAAATAAATAAATCTTAAAAAAAAAAAAAGCTTAAAAAAAACCTACAAAATATCCTCATGCTTTTGATGGCTGCACAATTTTCTATTGAGTGGAAGGACAACTTCTATTTTCAAACCTTGCCCAGAAGCCTGGTATCTTTTACTCCTTGCCAGACGTCTCTCTGCCCCCAGCTGACACACACCTAGGTGGGCTGGGTGGGAAGCAGGGCTCTGAGAACTGGAAATATTCCTTGACCTGACTGGGGAGTCAAGGAGGCTGAGGCCAGGAGGCCCCTGGGAGACATTCACTGGCCCAGAGGCTGTTCCCACTCTCTGTTATTTCAGGAAGCTTCCCTGGCTCATTTATAGTCCTTTCCCCCTTGTTCCTGTGTCCAAGTGGGGCACCACTTGACCTTTATGTCCCCTTGCCCACGTTGGTCCCCTTCCCACGTGAGCATCCAGCTGTTCTTTGGGTGTCTCGGAGCCCCCTGGCCTATACCCACATATTCTGGCAGACAAGATCACCCTTGGTCATGGATGAAAGTACTCATTTAATGAGCACCTACTATATGCCAGTCTGTCTGGTAGCCTTTTACACATTTATTCTCATAGCAATCATGCCAAATAGGCACTGTCATTCCCATTTTATGGATGAGGAAACAGAGTCTCTGATAGGGAAGACCAGAGCTGGGTAATGGTGCAGCCTGAATTTGAATGCACTGATGCCAGACATCTTGGTTATCCTTGGTTATCTTTGGTGACACATTAAGCAGTAAGCACTCGGTGTATCTGTGCTGACTGAATGAATGAGTGAATTTGAGAGATGTTTCCTGAGCAGGTCCTATATGTCAGGCATTGGTCTAGGGGCTAAGGATTGAGCAGTGAACCAGACAGCCTTCTCGGAGCTGAAATTCTAGTGGGGAAGACAATCTAAACAAATAAGCAGGCAAACAACCAACGATAAGATAATTAGATAGTAATAGGAATTGTGGAGGAAATATGAGATACTAGGCGGTGGCTGTGGGGGTGCAGTGAAGGTGGGCAGGTCAACTTTAGATAGAGACAGGGTCTGTAAGGAAGTGACCTTTGGACTAAATCTGAATAGCAAGAAGGAGTGAAGTACACAAATACGCGGTAGGGAGGAGAGGATTCCAGGCAAAAAGAACAGTATATGCAAAGGCCCAGAGGTTGGGTCAAGCTTGGTGTGTTTAGGGAACACTGTGTGGCTAGAGCAGAATACAAAGGATAGTGGTCAGAGGTGAAATTCAACATGCAGACAGGGGCCAGATCGCACTGGGTCTTGCCAACCACGTAAAGTCTTGGAGGGTTTAAGTAGGGGAATAATATTTTCTCAGGTTGCTATGTGGAGACTAGACCATGGGGTGGCAAGAGAGGAAGCAGGTGGCATATCGAGGAGTCCTGAGAGGGTGGTGACCTGGAAACAAACAGAATGGGGATGCATTTTGGAAGGAGAACTGACAAAGCTTCCTGATGAATTATAGGCGGGTGATGAGAGAAAAAGAAGAATCAAGGATAACTCTTTGGTTTATGAATCCAGCAGCTTGGTGGATGGTGACTGGAGCCATTTATTGAGATGGGAGGATGGGGATAAGTAGGTTTCGGTGGGGGTGGTTGGGGAGAGAGGAGGAGGAAATGGAATTCCACTTTGGACCCAGGAAGTGTGCTCTGACCATTAGACATCCCAGTGGACATATTGGTTAGCAGCTGGATAATGAGTCTGGGACTCAGGGGGGAAGGCAGGGCAGGAGACTGATGAGTCATCACGTTGATGGTATTAAAAGCCACAAGACTGGATGAGATTGTGTGGGAGTGAGTGAAGACAGATCCCTCTTCAAGAGACAAGAGGGTGATGATGCACATCACAGGGGGAGGAAGCCGAGGGGGCAGGAGATGGACCAGCTTCTTCTAGAATGGTGGTGGGACACACAGTAAGCAGCTCAGCCTCAAACCCAGAAGGGCCCTGAGGGGCTCTGGCTGGGGTGGCTGCAGTGGTGTTCTGGAAGTAGAGGTCAGATGCCGTCCACAGGGCCTTTGACCTTATGCTCCAAAGCCCTCATTCTGAAGTCCCTCAGACGGCATTACCCGGATTTGCTGTTTACCTAACGCCTTCTTCCAAAAACTTCAAAAGCCTGGCTGGGGTCCCCAGAGAGTTGCTGTTCTTCCTTTAGGGCTTTTGGCAGAATGCAGGCCAGGAAACTGGGACAGCAAGTACCTCATTCAAGGTCACAGGGGTGGAGCTGCCTGCAGAACCATGGAGGCAAACCCCCTTATCCACCCTCCTCCACATTGGTTTGGTTTCTCACAGGGCTTCTCCTTTGCCAAGGGGGATATGAAAATAAAATAGAACTTCCAAGAATAATTAAGATGTTTAGCTGCGGTGGAGTGGGAGAAGACTTCCCGAATAATAGAGCTTGAGGAGAGAGAAGTTTAATATAGAAGTTTGGTAACATTTAGTTTTTAACATGTAATATAATATTGTTTTTGGTCTCGCCTTCGAATTTGAGCAAAATCTGTTGTACATAGTGCTGAATTTATGGTTTGGGGGTGCAACAATGTGCTGAAACGGGTCTCTGAAAGGTCCTGGGGTCTGAACCACATGTGAGTTATGTTGGGAGGAGTCTTAAGGGGGCCGAGGAAGACCACGGAATGCTTCCTGCTCCAGACTGGATCTCCTGGAGGTCAGGGAACATGCACAACTCAATTTTGTGTCCCCATCAACCCGTACTGGGTGTGAACAGAGTAGGGGACCCGGAGTTGTTTGTGGAATGAATGAATCAAGACAAGAGTGGTTGAGTGACTGAGTGCAGTGTAAAGAAGGTCGTACATAGGAAAGAGAGGGAAGAAAAGTGGATGGACACCAACAAGACAGGCAAAAATTCAAAGGTCTGACAATATTGAGCTTTGGTATTCCGTTCTCAGGACAGCCCCCAATAATTCTCACCTCCTGATAGTCACACTGATATAGTTTTCTACTGCTGTGTAACAAATTGCCATAAATTGAGCAGCTTAAAATAACACTTGTTTATTCTCAGGGTCTCCCATGGCCGAAATCAAGGTGTCAGTGGGGATTGTGATCTCCTCTGAGTCTCAGAGATCTCTTCAAAGAACCTGGGTGGTTGGCAGTGCTCCTTTCCCTCTGGCTGTGGGATGGAGGGCCCTGTTTTCTGGCTAGTTATCCACAAGGCAACAGTCTCAGCTCCCAGAGGCTCTTCTTGGAGCCTGGCCCCATGGCCTCCTTCACAGGCAGTTCAAACATAGCTATTTGCTTCTCCAAGAATTAGTCTGATCTCTTTGAAGACCTCACCTGATTAGGTCAGCACCTCCCCCAGGGTATTTCCCCTTTGATTAACTCAAAACCCACTGACTAGGGACCTTAATTACATCTGCAAAAATCTCTTCTGCCCTATAACCCAATATAATCACGAGTGACATCCATTGTATTCACAGGTCCCACTCACACTCAAGGGGAGGAGATCCCACAGCGTGCACGTATGCCAGGGGGCAGGAGGCTTGGGGGCTATTCTAGAACTCTGCTGCTACAATACCTTTGTGCGGGATGCTCCCACTTGAATAGGATTGACCTGTGTCGTGACCAGAATGATATCACAGACACGATGGTGTGTGAGCTCCAAGACTAGTTCATAGAAGACACTGTGGCTTCCCGTTCACGCTCTCTCTTGGATGACCTCTTCTGGGGGAATATAGCCACCATGGCATGAGGGTGCTCAAGCAGCCCTGAGCATCACACACCTACGCACACAAAGGAAGAGTTTATCAAAAACACGTGGGGCTTCCGTCACTCAAACTCTGGCATGCAGAGCTCTCACAGAACCACTTTGTCATCCTAAACATCCACTCTCCCGATGGATGCCATTCGGGTCCCGGGGAAAAACTTCTCCACATCTCTTAGGTCATGAGCTCAAAATAACAGTTGTGTCTGAGCGCGGTGTCGTGGGTTGTGTGGCTGCCAAACTGGAGACGTGCATTCTAGTGCTGGCTCTAGTGCAGGGATAATTGAGAGTTGCAAGCACTTAGATAAGAGCAAAGACAAATGAATGGACTTGCAAGATCCCTCCTCTCTGCCAGCAGAAAGGCAGAAGGAACGCAGGCTGCGGTTTGCATTCCATTTTGTGGTTCTGGAGGTGTACACACATTAGTGAGATTTTTGTAAAAACTGCACACAGCATCTGTAGAGAGCAGATTCTCATATGTCCCACATAATTCTCACCTTCTGGAATTCATACTCCTATGTCGTCTTCTCCCCTGGAGTGTGGATAGGGCCTGTGACTTGCTTTTAACCAAGAAAATACACCACCAGTGACGGGATTGACGTCTGTAATTACCTTGCATCAGATGTAACTACTGCCTTGCTAACAGATTCTCCCGCAGTGGTGCTCCCCTTTGCTAGCTTTGATGAAGTAAGCTGCAATATGGAGAGCCCCACGTGGTGGGGGGAGGATGCTGAGGGCAGCCTCCAGTCAATAGCCAGCAAGGAGCTGAGGCTCTGGAGTCAGCCAGCCCATGAAGAATTGAATCCTAGCCTACTACCTGGAAGCAGGTCCTTCCTGAGCTATTGAATGTCTGATGAGAGCCCAGCCTTGGCCCACATCTTTTTTTTTTTTTTTAAGATTTTTATTTATTTATGAGAGAGAGAGCATGCACACTTGTGCATAAGCAGGGGGAGCAGCAGGCAGAGGGAGAAGCAGGCTCCCCACTGAGGAAGAAGCCCGCCGTGGGGCTCGATCCCAGGACCCTGGGATCATGACCTGAGCTGAAGGCAGATGCTTAATTGACCGAGCCACCCAGGCGTCCCTGTGGCCCGCGTCTTGACTGCAGCCCTACAAGAGACTCTGAAGCAGAGGGTTCAGCTAAACCATGTCTGGATTCTTGACCACAGAAACTGTGAGAGAGGAAATCTGGCTTGCTTTAAATTGCTAAATTTATGGTAATTTGCTACACAACAGCATATAACTAACACAGCAATGGAAGATCATTTTGAAATATTAAATGATTCATGTTACCCTTTGGTTTGAACATATGTAGATCTAGGTTTGAAAGGCATGAAGCGTGATACATCTCTTTACATTGCTTATCAGATATTGAAATCTAGGATTATTAGCCTGTTATTTTGTTTGTTTGTTTACTTATTTATTTGAGAGAGGTGGGAGAGGGGCAGAGGGAGAGAGAGAATCTTAAGCAGGCTCCATGCTCAGTGCAGACCCGACACGGGGCTTGATCTCACCAGCCTGAGATCATGACCTGAGCTGAAATCAAGTCGGATGCTCAACTGACTGAGCCACCCAGGCGCCCCATTAGTTTTATCTTTAAATATTTATTAGGATTTAATTAAATTTAAAAATTAACATTTATAGCTTTATTTAAATAATTTACCTTAAAATGTTATTTTAATTTTATATTTGTGCTTTGCCTTTTGATTTTAAAAAGTAATTTTAATTTAATAGAGTATTTCATTTCAACAGAAGTTAATAAAATATTTTAGGGGCAAATAACTTAAAAACATAAAATATTTTAATTTGTTAACTTTTTACATTTACTTTACATTTCTGACGAAAATGTATTCAAACTTCGCATACTCCGATAGAATTTAATTTTTTTTATTCCTTTCGATCATCACTGTCAATAGCACACAAATTATATAACAATCTTTATAATAACAACATGATGAGCAATTTTGCTAAAATGAAGGCAAGAAAAAATGTATGTAATAAACATGTAGTAATTTATTAATTATGTATGTCCTTTTTTTAGATTTTTATTTATTTGACAGAGAGAGGGAGCACAAACGGGGGGAGTGACAGAGGGAGAGGGAGAAGCAGGCTCTCTGCTGAGCAGGGAGCCCGATGTGGGGCTCAATTCCAGGACCCTGGGATCATGACCCGAGCTGAAGGCAGATGCTTAACTGACTGAGCCAGGATGCACCCGGGTGCCCCAGTTATGTATGTCTTTTAAAATAATTCGTTTAGACAACACTGGCACATCAATACAATATCCAGGCATGCACAACCCACTCATCATTGATATTTTGCCCATTTTAGGACATATAAAACCCATAGCTTTACACATGTTCTTTCACTTTGTTATAAGGAAGGTCTATTTGTTAAAATAGGAAGTTAGAAGTTATTTTATTTAACAATTTGGAAGCTTGATTTATACCATGAAGAGTTTTAGACACGTGGCCTGCAGGCCTCCGTTGGTACTCTTGTCTTGGGTCCTGTGGATGTCAAGATTACTCAGCCCAGGGGCGCCTGGGTGGCACAGCGGTTAAGCGTCTGCCTTCGGCTCAGGGCGTGATCCTGGCATTGTGGGATCGAGCCCCACATCAGGCTCCTCCGCTATGAGCCTGCTTCTTCCTCTCCCACTCCCCCTGCTTGTGTTCTCTCTCTCTCGCTGTCTCTATCTCTATCAAATAAATAAATAAAATCTTTAAAAAAAAAAAGATTACTCAGCCCATAAATGAGCCAAGATTCAAACTCCTATCTGGTTGGACTCGAAGGCCTAGGCTGTGTAAGATGTGACTTTCCCTGAGCCAGTGCACAGTCCGACGGAGGAGCTACCACCTTAGGAAGCCCCCAGAAACTGGTATATTCAGTGCTCACGGGCAGGAGAGACTGCAGAATTTATGGCGCCCAGTGCAAAATGAAAATACATTGCAATTCTAATTAACAAGTTATTAAGAGTTTCCAAATGCTTGTAGTAGAGCACTAATGTAAGCAAGAGGTCCTTCTAAGTGCTGGGTCCTGTGCAGCTGCCTGTTGCAATCCCTTGGTGGGGAGCATCCTGGAGGAGGTGGCCCAGCACCTCCCCCCACCCCCACTTGTATGGGTAGGATTGGATGTGGCCAAAAGAAGAGGCAGAGCAGACAGGAAAGAAGAGGACCATCTATTTATATCACTTTCCTTTAAAAGCAAATTTATTTAAATAAAAATGTTAGTCATTTAAAGAAAACAACTAAGGAAACAAAAGCACACGTTTCATGCAGATACGGAAAAAACTGTGATGAGTCATTTGAATAACTGGAACTTGGCAAATTGTGTCTGTGTGTGTGTGTCTACAAGCATGTAATTGTGAGCGTGTGCAAAGGAGTCTTGTATATGAATCTTTCTATCAGTGAAGGTGAATGTGAGTCTTTGAGTGTGGGTGTGTGATACATTTAAATGTGCGAAAGTGGAAGTGTGTCTGAGCATATGTTGTGTGAAGTGTGTCCGGAGGTCTGCGTGGATGTGTGCAAGTAAAGCTTTCCTACCCTGAACTCCTGCAAGGAGAATATAAAATTGGAGACTTGTTGAGGCGCTGGCTGACTCGGTCAGTAGGGCATGCGACTCTTGATCTCTGGGTGATGAGTTCGAGCCCCATGTTGGACATAGAGGTTACTTAAAAAAAATTTTTTTTTAATTAAAAAATATTGTGGACTTTTTTGCACTGGATGCATTTCTGATACCTGTGTGTGTGTCTGCTCTTGCCCCCGAAACACTGTGTAACAACACACAGGGAAATGGGGAAACACCACAAATGCAATGGATAGGAGTTTCCTTTTGGGAGGATGAAAATGTTCTAAGACTGATCATAATGATGGTTGCACAACTGTGAATATACTAAAAAAACACATTGAATTGTACTATTTAAATGGGTGAATTTTCTTGTATGTGAATTACATCTCAATTCAGTTGGTCAACAACAACACTCATTAATTTTCTTGCTCCTTTGGTCTACAGGTGAACGGCAGCTCTGCGGAATCACCTGGGCTTGGCTGCTGGCTGCAGTTGAGTTCAGGTATATGTTCCATATGTTTTATCTCTGTGTCTTCATCCTGTTTGGATCGGCAACTGCTCGGACACGTTCCTTTTGCGGTGAACAGCAGAAGTGCAAGGGGGTGAGTAGACACATGTAAAGTTTCTTAACACCTTGGGGCGCCTGGGTGGCACAGCGGTTAAGCGTCTGCCTTCGGCTCAGGGCGTGATCCCGGCGTTCTGGGATTGAGCCCCACATCAGGCTCCTCTGCTATGAGCCTGCTTCTTCCTCTCCCACTCCCCGTGCTTGTGTTCCCTCTCTCGCTGGCTGTCTCTATCTCTGTCGAATAAATAAATAAAATCTTTTAAAAAAAAAAGTTTCTTAACACCTTGGCTCAGAACTAGCACTCGAACTAGTCACTTCTGCCCAAATTCCATTGGCTGGAAAAAAATCATATGGCCAAGTCCAACATTGCCAGGACAGGGAAATATATTTGCCTCACTCTCGTGTACTTCAAGACCACGTGGGGGAAGAGAGTGAAGAATTGAGATTGATAATCCAATCTACCGCGCGTGTGGAACGTGCTGCTCCTGACCCTTTAGAGATTTGGTTAAATGTACTATAGACCCAACTTCCAGGTCAGGGCAGCCTAAGGTCTCCCCACAATGTCTCCCCACAATTTCCCCTTTATTTTATTTCTTCTCGCTGCTCTCTTCCCCATGAGTCTCCCTGTCTCAGAGCCCTTGAGCCTGTGTGAGCTATCTAACCTCCACCCTGAGCCAAACAGAGGTGAGAAGCCCAGCCTCATTGCTAATTTTGAGAAGAAACCCAATCACACTCAGCATTTAGTGCTTTCCAGAACTTTGCTGAAGATGTCAAGGCTTATGGAGAAGGATCACATGGCACATTGTACCAACTTCCGCTATATTTATGTCTCTAGCACTCTCCCATCTCTGCCTGGAGACTGCAGGGAAGACTTCCTGGAGGAGGTGACATTGGACCAGATCTTAAAGGCTGAGGAGGAGTTGGGCACAAGACAAGGACAGGAAAGAACATTCCGGGGAGAGGGAACGGCATAGATAAAGTGAGGAAATGTCTGGTAGAGTTGAGAAAACAGGAGTAGCTGGCATGACTAGCATGGAAGGTATGATCTAGAGTGCAAGGAGTTGTGGAGGATGAAGCGAGAGTGTTCCACAGGTCCGGAGAACAGTACAGCTTCTACTGTGTTCAGCTAGGCTAGAAGTCATTTTCCAGGATTACTTTCCTTGTATGGTTCTGGGTTGACATTGGCCACAAGAGAGATCTGTGTGAGATGTGGAAGGTGGAAGTGAAGCCATGTTTTTCATGCTCGGAAGGTTGGTGAAGGGCCCCAGGCACTTTGGACACAGATTTCAGTTGGTCCTCTCAGTTATCCTCGTGGCTCCAAGTTCATCTGCCTAGGTTCCAGTTTGGCCTTGGTTCCATCCATCCCCGGCCCTCCTCCTTGACAGCTGACCTAAGGGATGCAGAGACCAGATCGTTGCCTAGGCGCCTCTCCCAGCTTCCGTAATTGTGTGCGGTCTAAGCCCCGTAACCCTTTCTTCTGTGCTGTTCATAGGGATTCTCTGGTGACTGGTACAGCCAGGATCATAGAGATCATTTTGTGCCACACTGAGGAGTTTGGGCTCATCATTTAGAATGTTTTTTTTTCCCCTCAAATTTCATTTGAGGGCCACCGTGACACAGGTAATGCTGTTACCCAAACCCCCTTCTTCCTGAGCATGTGGCTACATCTCCAGACTCCTTTGCAGCTAGGTGTGGCCATGTGATGAAGTTCTAGCTGACAGAATGTGGGCTGATGTGAAGTGTCCAGGCCTGGTCCCCAAATCCTTCCACGTGACACTGCAGACTTGCTCTCACTTCTCCAGTCTGCGAGCTGAATGCAGAAGTCCAAGTAGACTCCAAGGCCTGGAGGGTTTCAGAGCCATTAGTTGGAAGGAGCAAGGCTCTTTGAATGATTCCATGGAGGAGAGACCCCCCACTGCCCTACATTGGGCTGTGAATTGAGAAATAGAACTTTGCTGGGTAAGGCCAGCAAGACTTGGAATTGTTCGCTGGAGTGGGTATCCGACCTTAACAACCTTTTACCACCTGTACCATTGTTGCTTTAATCACTTAAAAGAAACGCAGTTCACTCTTTAGAGCCTTAAATGTATTTAAAAAGAGAATTTTTTTTTTAAGATTTTATTTATTTAACAGAGAGAGAGAGACAGCCAGTGAGAGAGGGAACACAAACGGGGAGTGGGAGAGGAAGAAGCAGGCTCCCAGCGGAGCAGGAAGCCTGATGTGGGGCTCGATCCCAGGACTCTGGGATCACGCCCTGAGCCGAAGGCCAACGCTTAACAACTGAGCCACCCAGGCGCCCCTAAAAAGAGAATTTTGTGTTACTATTGTGAACAGAAAAGCAGCATCACTCATGGTAGAGAGAAGGTAAGAGTAAAAAAAAAAATGCACTGAAAATCAAACAGTGATATGAAATTCTTGCTGGATCCTGTTCCTGCCAAGGGCTCCAGAGCTTGAGACCCTCTCTACTTTGTCATAAAGAGAGATTGATGTGTGTTTGATAGGTGTTAAAGACAGGCTAGTACCAAACTGAGACTCTCTTTCATGTTCCCGAACCACCAGGGATAATCACACCACACTCTATGAAACTACCTGAACCAAAGAAAGCTGAACAATTTTAAAACCTTTCTTATTATGGAAAACTGCAAACACATACACATAAATGCAATGAGGATACTAGTATAACCCCCGCGTGTGCCTGACTCAGCTTCAACAGCTACCAACCATTCTTATACATCTACTATCCACCCTCCCATACACACACTTCTTTTTTTTCCCCCGGCATATTTAAAAATAAAACCCAAACACCATATAATTTCACCTACAACTACTTTAGTACATAGTTCTAACAATAAGGACATTTAAAAAATATGTTTCCAAAGCAATACCATATTGTACTTAAAACTCAGTCTGTGTTCAGTTTTCCCCAATGACCACAAAAGTGAGGTTTACACATGATTGGTTTAAATCTGGATCTGAACCCAGCACACACTGCATTTGGTTGATAGGCACATAGTCTCTTTGAATGCCTTGTTGGACTGATGGCAGTAGAGGCCTCTCTCCATAGCCACCGCCTTAGCGATGTGACTTCGAGGCTTCTCCTATTGAGAGAAGAGTCTGTTTCCCGCCCTGGGAACCTGGGCTTGATCCCACTTACTGTCTTGGACCCCGGCCTCAGCCAGAGAACCAGCTCAGGCAGCTTGCTGTGGGGTATGAGAACTTGTGCAGGAGGACTTTCCCAGATGAGGCCATTCCAGACCAGCTGGTCCTCATCTGACCTGCCAGCTGACCATTGGTACATGCACAAACCCAGCCCAGATCAGCTCAGCCTGGCCCAGACCACATGAACTGCCCAGCTGACCACTGATGCATGAGAAATAATCAATTGCTATTTTAAATCCCTATATTCTAGGGTGCTGTATTATTTAGCATGATTGTGACAAACAACTGATCCAAATCTACAAAATTTCCCCTCCTTTAAAAAATGTCACTTACTTACTTAAGACACTAGGTCATTGGTTCTTTAGTTGTTGACATTCTAAGCCTTCTTCTAATTGCATCCCCTGTGTCATTTAATGTTAGTCCCTGTGTTTCTTGTAAACTAGTAGTTAATCTTGAGGATGGATGTAATTCAGGTTGGTTTTTGGCAAGAATACTTTCTAGGGATACATCCTCTGCATTACACCAGTAGGCACACAATTTCTGATTATCCCACTTTGAGTAACGTTAAGATCCATCAGTGGGTTCAATGATGATTTTAGACAAGGTTGGGATACCCAGGGAGACTCCCTGGAGGAGTCAGGCTTGAGTTGGACCCTTTTGAAGGACGAGTGGGATTTAGACAGGCCAACGGAAGTTGGAAATGTTCCAAGTGAGGAGGGAAGGGTGGATAGCATGAGTCAGAAAGTGTTCTGAAAACGTAGAGCAAAAACTGGTTAATCCTCCCTCCTGTCAGCTTCCACAGTTATCCTCTGCTCTAGAGGCCAGAGTAGGAATCAGATTTTATCTCAGGTTAATTCTAATAAATTGGTAACGGGTGCATGGAGTACTTTGTGGGGACACATTGTGAAATCACATTCCTACTTAGTGGGAAAGATTGCTGTGACTGACTACGGCTGTCTGTCATGGGTCTGGGATGCTGAGTGGTGGTATGATTGCTGTGAATCTGCCTGAGATCAATGACTCTGCCCTCATTTCAGGGTCTTTGACATGGGACCCTAGAAAAAAATAAGGGCTAAACTGGATACCTGACATGACTTGTAGTAGATTTTGTTGGTTGCTTACCAACCTTCATTCACCATTTTGTCTTTTTAACGGAACCTTAGGTAATGGATGGCAGAGACCAATTCAGACATAAACAATGACCTAGTTCTGCCGGTGAGAAACAAGGGGACATCTGATCCTTGGACTTCTGTAGACTTTTTTTCTTCCTGAATTGAAAAGAGATGTATGAAGAGATGCTTCCCACCCCAACTTCTTTTGGAGGTGGTTGTATGAGGACATGATGCCTGGAGCAGTGGCAGTCATCTTATGACTATGGGGAGACATGGCCAACATGTTAAGGATGGTGGGACAAGAAATGGAAAGAATCTGGGCTTTTGATGAAGTTGTTGAGTTATGAACAAATTCATTGCCAAATCTGTTATGTAAAAAGAAAACCTCTATTATTTAATTCACGTTTACTCAGGCATTCTTTTACTCGCAGCCAAAGACAGCTCAAAGGACACACTGACCATCTCCATGCTTCATGGGCGTCGCTCAGGCTAGCATTTGCAAACTGGGTGTAGTCCAGGCTAGCATTTTCATGGCTGAGTCATGAAATCAATTTAGTGGGTCATGACCAACATTTAAAAAAAACGAAACAGAATAGATAATATGAGAATGCACGGCACACAGAAAGGGTCAATGTTGTTTTCGCAGAACTCTTGCTTTAATTATGTGTGTGTCAGGTCAGGTTCTTCAAGGAAGCAGATCCTGAGGCAGGATTTAGTGTTTGGGAGGTTTATTAGGGAGTATTGTTGAGATCAACGCCTGTGGAAGGGAGAGGAAGGAAGCAGGAGTGGGCAGCGGGGAGAGGTCGAGCTGGGACCGAGGCCCTGCAATGACCTTGACTAACCCCACAGGGAACGTGGGAGTTAAAGTGGCTCTTCAGAATTGTGCTGAGCTGGGCCAAGATGGCCAAGCCTTTATTCCCCACTCGCCCAGTCAATCATTAGACCCGAGCACCGCCTAGAAAAGAGTGTGACCTTGGGCAAGGTGGCTCCCTTCAGGTGAGGCAGGGACTCAACAGCTGAAGGCTTTCTGCAGAGAGCACTCCCAGAAGTTAACAAAGTCCTTCTTGGAGGAGGACGGAGCATTTCCTGTCCATTTGCGTGTGTGTGTGTGTGTGTGTGTGTGTGTGTGTGTGTGTGTGTATAAACGAGGCTGTAATGCAAATGCATTCCTTAGTGTGAGTCCTGGTCAAAGTGGTTTGCCGGCCTCTGGCTGGGCTGGGTCACACTTCCACCGAGTTGTTTTCCTCCTAATTACCTTTTGGGGTGTAGTCACCTTTCCCAAGGCTCCGTCTGTGAGAGGCAGCCGTGTCCTGGTGAGACAGCCCCCTGGCACATTTGAACACCAATGCCTCCCTGAGCGGCTGGTGCCTCCCATGCATTAAGAAATGGCAGCTGCTGCCAGTGTCCCCAAATGAAAATGACTAAGGAGGATTAAAGCCAAGCAATGTCATTATCCCTGACGAAGCACACACGCAGGAGCCCTCTGCTCCTCCAGGGGCCCCCTCTATCCTGTCTTGGCAGGCTCCTTTACCCTCAGTTCATCTCTGTCTCCCTTCCCCAGCATATTGTCTTTAGCAAATTGTATTTTAAGTCATGTAATTATAAGTGGGTTAGAGCTCGGAGCTAGCCCTGTTCTTGGCAAAAGTCTGGAGGAACCTCTCATGCTGTTGGTTTGCAAAACCATCCATTAGTGGCTCTTTGGTTGTTGCCAGGAACAGGGGGGAAAGAAAGGCAAAACCCAGAGGGGGCTGTGCTTCTGCCCTCTGATTGGGAAAGAAGGCCCCAGCTTTCTGCAGAGCTGGAATTACAGTCAGGCTTTCTATGTGCCAGAATCCCCAGGGGTGGGGTGGGGGGAAAAGGTCTGCTAAAAATGCAGATTCCTGGGCTCTTCTGAAACTCCAAGAGTTGGGCTCTCCAAGAAGATGTGACTTAGAAATCTATTCATTTATTTATAAAGACTTTATTTATTTTAGTGAGAGAAAGTGGGAGAGCAGGGGGAGGAGCAGAGGGAAAGGGCAGAGGGAGAGGGAGAGGGAGATAATCTCAGGCAGACTCCATGTTGCGTGTGGACCCCCCACAGCAGGCTCCCTCCATGGACCCTGAGCGGAAACCAAGAGTGGGCACTTAACAGACTGAGCCACCCAGGTGCCCCTCCGAAATCTGCATTTAAAAAAACTCCTCCCTTTGAAATAATTCCACTCTTACAGAAAAGTTACAAAACTAGTGCAAAAGATTCACATATCCCCCTCGCCCCAGTTTTCATCCCTTTCCTCTATCATTTCTCTTTCCGTGTATAAGTATGCACATTATTTCCTTCTGAGCCATTTGAGAAGTTGCAAATGTGATGCCTTTTACCTTTGCTTATCTCCTAAGGACAATGAAATTGTCTTATGTAACATAATTATCAAATTCAGGATATTTAGCATTGATTCAATACTATTATCTAATCTATAATACATAGCAAACTTGTCCCCCTTTTTTAATAATCCAGAATCACAGAGTGCATTTAGTTGTCATTTCTTTTTGTCCCTTTTAAACTGAAAGTTTCTCAGCCCTTTTTTGGGGGGACAGGGGTCATTCATGACCTTGACATTTTCCAAGTGTCTAGACAGTCGTTTGGCAGAAGGTCCCTTGGTTTGCATTTGTCTGGGGAAGCTGTATTGCTAACATTTCCATTGACCTTGATCCCTTTGAAAAGATTAGACAGCCCCCTCTAAGACGCAGATGCTCAAAACTCTTACCTCCCAAAAATGCCGATGTCCAGAGGATTTTGAAACAATAGCTTTATGGGGCACCAGATTTAGCTCCTCCGTGGGGTTTTGAGTTCGGGACTTTTTTTTTTAAAGATCCGATTTGCTCAGAACTCAAATCCAAGACATTTCTTTAATTGCCTGCTTTGCTAAGCTGGGGGAGTCTGGAGGGCTCCCGCTGGGCTTTTAATTTCTGCGACTTTGATCCGCTGAAAGGCGGGTGGGTTCTGGCGAGGTCAGTGAGCAGGCTGCTGGTTTGGGGTGGGAGGTGGGCTGGTGGGAAGCAGCAGAAGGACAGACGGGTCAAGATTGGCAGGAAGAAAAACAGCAAGGCTTGGCTCCATGAGCAGATGTGCCGCGACCTGCAGGATTTCCTCACCCGGTCCTCCTGACCCACCTCGGGGAAACTTCATTTGCTCCGTTTTGCAGATGCGTGACTGAGGCTCCCAAAGGTGCCTTCACTTACCTCTCGGTGCTCAGGGTGTGGCTGAGCTGGGATTTGAACCTCAGTCTGTCTAACTCCAAAGCCAGTATGTACTGGATACTTCACACTGGTAAGGCCCCCAGGGAACCATACACAGATGGTCAGGAGAGCTCTGGAAGAAACCTCAAGTCTGACACTGAGGAGCGTGCGATTTGACCCAGCCACCAGCATAACTGAGGCTGTGATGGGTCTGTGTTGGGTGTCTGTCCCGTGTCTGTTGGGTGGTCCTTCTACCTTACCATCAGCAACTGGCTGGATGCTTGCCGGGAGCCAGAGAGCCCGAGTTCCAGTTCTTACTGCCGTTAACTCGTTGTGTGCCCTCCAGCAATGATGGTTGTCTCTTAGTTGCCCCTCCAGACCTATTCCTCCCTCACCTCACCTGCTTTCTGCGCCCAGGAGGCAGTAGGCTCCCTTGCCCTCTGCTTCTGGTTGAGTTTGGCCAGTGGGAACCTGGGAGAAAATGGTATTTATTTTCTCAACACCTTCTGGGGGGGACCCCTTTCATTCTTCTACTAAAGGCCACTGTTTCAGCCACTTATCGCCAGGACAGCTGCCATGTCCAGGTTTTGGTAGCCTCCCTTCCCCTCTTGGCTCAGGGCTAGGGTGGGAGGGGCTCCTCCCCATTGCTACCCCCCCCCCCCCCCGTTATTGCACTGCTCTTTACAGGTGTCCCAAACCTGCCTGGA
Source organism: Ursus americanus (assembly GCF_024610735.1). Classification (NCBI taxonomy): domain Eukaryota; kingdom Metazoa; phylum Chordata; class Mammalia; order Carnivora; family Ursidae; genus Ursus; species Ursus americanus. Next base: position 17,194,154 of record NC_142156.1, on the reverse strand, counting down.
CCTGTGCCTACGGACCCTTTATTAAACTCTTCCATTACACTAATTTCTCTAGGAGGAAGAGGAGGGAGGCAAGGAAGGACTTCCCAGAGGGAGTGCTTCTGACCAGATCCTGGAAAGATGAGTAGGCTTAAGACAGGCAAAGAAGGGGGAAAGGCATTCTAGGGAGAGGGAATAGCATGTGCAAAGCCACTCTCATTCTAAAAGCTACTTTGATTGAGGGCTTACTATTAGCTAAGATTTGTGCTAAGTCCTTTGCTGTATCAACTCCTCATAACAATTTTATGAGGTTGATACAATCACCTCGCATTTTACAGATGAGGAAACTGAGGTACACAGAGTTCAAGCAACATGTTACATAGCTGGAGAGACAGTGAGACTCTGGGACCCAGGCTGTAGCCACTATCCTGTCTCTGGAACATGAAGACAAATTTGTGGTCTGAATGGGAATTCATGAAACGGCGGCAGGAGTGGGTCCGCCCAATCCTGATCTTGGGATGAGAAGCCTTTGGGGCACTTTGGCTGGCTGGGCGGCAGGATGATAGCAAGATGTTTTGCCTGACACAGTGCCCAGGATCACCTGTTCCAATCCCTGCTCAACCACTTCCAAGCCTTGTCACCTTGGCACGTTGCCTAACCTCTCTGTGTCTTCATTTTCCCTTCTGTAAAATGGGGATAAGCACATTACCTATCCTGTCGGATTATTGTAAAGATTAAATGAGTTAAAGTAGCAAAAGCACTCAGAACAGCATCTGGTAAACCCTGTGAGTTACATTATGTTTGCAATCCCCATCATCATCATTATCATCACCGTCTCATTATCTATTGCAAACCCATGGGTGTGTAGAGCTGAAAGAATTGAGCACTTTTACCGCCCCCCCCCCACCCCGCAGCTGCTTGGGTCTGAGCAGGTCTCTGCTAAGTCATTTTACTTCTCTGTCCTCCTCTTTCAAATGGATACCTTTCCCCAACTCTCTGGCCTTCAAACCCTCTGAGAAGGAAGTTAACCCTGTCTAGCCTTGAAAATTCTGAATCCTTATATTTCAGGATTGAAGTGAGAGCTCTTATTAATCGCCATCATCTCCAGGAGGGCAGGGGATCCAGCTCACTGCCATAAGGAGTCGTAACATCCCAACTTCTCCTTCACTCGCCCACTCATGCAGTGCCTTTATTGAGCACCGACTGTGTGCCCATCATTTTGAACAGTGCAGGGGCAGGACTGTAGTAAGGAAAATAGGAGACAAGGTTCCACTCTTATGAAGCTGACATGCTGGAGGGGTGACAGATGGCAGGGAAGTGAATGACAAATACATATTAGCAGAGAAAAATAAATAATAGCAGTGAAAATTAAAACAAAAGCAAAGCAGGGAAAGGTGCTAGAGAGTGACTGGGAGGGGGCAGGAGGAGTGGTGTATGAGTATTTTAGACTCAGGGAAGGGCCTCTTCCCAGGATGCCCTAGAGTATTCTGGGATACCTGTGATGTCCAAGTAAAGTTCCCCTGGGAATTTGTTGCTGACACGGCCATCGTTCCTAAGGGATCTCCTGTCAGTGACTCTTGCCCCCTCCCATCTATCCTCCATGCTGCGGCCAATGTGGTCTCCCAAATTTGACCACATCACCCACTTGCTTCTCACTGTGGCTAGGGGGACACAAATCTCCACTGCAGCCCATCAGACCTGCCTTGTCTAGTCTTTTCTACCTCCAGCCTTAACTTTGGTCACGCCCCCTGCCATGGTGGGGCCCAGCCATTTAGGCTGTCTGACTCCTACCTGCGGGAATACCCTTTCCTCTGTTTGTCTCAGTAACACTCGCTTCTCCATCTCGAATGTCACTTCCTCCAGGAAGCCTTCCATAACTACATCAGACCCCTCCCAGTTATAAACTGCCACCACCTCCTGGGATTTTCCTACATAGAACTCACCACAGTTGGTAATTATATATCTGTATGCCATTTTATGAGTATTTGACTTCCCATTAGAATATAAACCCTCTGAGGACAGGGAGCTGGTCTGTCTTATTCACAGCTATATCCCCAGCACCTAGAACAGTGCCTGACTTTTAGTAGGCACTTATAAATGTTTTTGAATGAATGCCTGGAGCTATAAAGAGGAATCAAGGAGCCATCAAGCAATCACCAGCAAACAGGAGAGATAAGAGAATAGTTCTTGTACAACCTGATAAGTATGATAATAAAGATACAGTATGCCAGGTGCTGAGTAGGGATCCAGAAGAGGTGACAATAACTGCTTGGCAGAGGAAAGCGTTGGGCATTCGATAGGAATCATGTGATTCATCCTGTTTCCCTTTTTGCCTTGGCTGCCTGGAGATGTCTGCCCATTCTTCTTGTGTCTGCTCATCTTTCTTTTATCTTTTTATTGAAAGTTGCCTCAGGGCCCTGATCAAAGATAGTAGGACCTCCACTGGAAATGAAATGGAGACATGCGTACAGATGAGGGGGCAACTGTACTCTATACCCACCCCTCCAGAAACACTCGCACGAGCGGATAGAGATGTATGTATGAAGATGTTCACTGCAGCACTGTTTATAAACAAGTGGAAACAACTGTCCATCAGTAGGACCTGGTTAATAAGGGTGTATCTGCCCCCCCCCAAACAAAGTAGATGTATTCCTGTAGCTCTCAAATTTTAGTGTATAAAAGCATTACCTGCAGGTACTTGTAAAATGCAGATTGTCTCTCCCCCCAGGTCTGATTCAGTAGTTTCGGGTGGAGGCTTGGAACCTGCCTTTTAAATGAGCATGCTAGAGGACGTGATGTGGAGAGACGGCAGCCCAAGCCTGAGCTGCTGATACTGACATGAGAAGGGGCTCAAGACATGTCATCAAGTGGAAAATCAAGGGTCAGTCTGTTTCTATGTGTGAACATGGCACATTCTGATCGAACCTTGCATAGGCCAGCCCTTTGCTAGGCTTTCTATGCAGTAGCTCACCTAGGAAGTAGGAACGGTTATTATCCTCATCTTTCAGGTGAGAAAATGAGGCTCAGACAGGCGACATCCTTAGCCCACGGCCCGTAGCTGGTTAGTGACAAAACTGGGATTTGAACCTAGATGTATCTGATTCCAGACACACTATGCAGACTGCCTAGATACGTGTAACATAGAAGCATGCGTTTGACCCCATGTAGGCTTAAAAATGTATTCTTTAAGTGCTATTATCCCTTTCAAGCAAAAACCAGTGTATTTATTCTTTTGAGTAGGAAATACACTCACCTGATTCAAAATAATAATAATAAAACTGTATGAAAAGGTGTTGTGGGAAGTTTCCCTCCATTCTCTGTCTCCCAGTTACCCAATTTCCATCCCCTTTCCCCCCTTCCCATTCCAGTAACCCTGTTCTGAATGTCTGTCTGTCCTTAATATCCTTATGCCAATAAGGCGAATATGAAAGCTGGGTAGTTTCTAGCGATCTGAAGGGAGCAAACCTGAAAAGCCAACAGAGGTCACTTCTAGAACTATAAGAAGCAGAGGAGGTAGGAGGTGAGCCTGGTTTCTGAGCCTGGCTGCCTGGGTTCAAATCCTAGTGTTGCTGCTTGCTAGCTGCAAGGCTGGGTACAAATTACTTCACCTCTCTGTGCCTCGGTGCCCTCATCTGTAAAGTGGGGGTAATAATCTCAAGGAAGAGATGATATCAGCTACTGTTTATTAAGCACTCACAGTAAATCCAGCATGTAATGAATCCCATATGAGCGTTTTCCCTCTAATGTATGGAAACAAGTGGACACTAAAAAAAGTTTCTACTCTGACCTACGGGTTCAGAAATTTCTGGGTCTGGGCTCTGCTACCCGCATTTTTTTTTTTAAGATTTTATTTATTTATTTGACAGAGAGACAGCCAGCGAGAGAGGGAACACAAGCAGGGGGAGTGGGAGAGGAAGAGCAGGCTCCTAGTGGAGGAGCCCGATGTGGGGCTCGATCCCAGGACCCTGGGATCACGTCCTGGGCCGAAGGCAGATGCTTAATGACTGAGCCACCCAGGCGCCCCTGCCACCTGCATTTTTAACAAGTCCCTGGAGGATGCTAAATCATGAGATTCCCCCCCCCCCCCAGAATTCCAGGTTGCTCCTGGGTCCGGTTGGATAGTTGCTACCTGTTGGATACTTGTTGGGACCTAAGACAACTGGCTCATTTTGAAACTAGAAAAGAGTAACAATTGTCCCCCACCGAGAAAAATTTGCCATGCTCCCGAAAAGGGGATTTCCTGTCCAAGTTCAGAGCCCAAGCACTGACACGCCGCTCCCCCGACCCGTGAAAAGGCTCAGGAATCCAGTCCTGCCTCGGGGTCTCAGTTGGCAGTGCCCACTCACCCCTGCCTCGATTTACCATCTTCAGACTCTTCCCTGTTTCAGAGAGGCCAGGTTCTGCCTCACCCAGGCTCCCAACGAAAGGCTGGAGAAGTCATGGGTTGTGCAAGTTAATTTGGGGGACACCTTGACCCTTGGCCTCTTAGGAGCATAAATTGTTCCTGAGGAGTTTGGCTCACTCCCTGGAGACAAAAGGAGACACTAATTTACCTCTGACTGCTCTTTGGGTGTTAAAAAGGTCCCAATGTTCTCTTGGGGCAGCTGCCTGTCATTTACCTGTCAGTGAACCTGACCGGATCTGGGCACACGCCTACTTGGCACAGAAAACACTGACTTCTTTTTCTTCCCGCTTATTTGCTCCCATGATGTTTTACTAATTATCACAATCATTGCTAACGTTTATTGCCAATTTAACAAGCTCTTCATCCCCATTAATGTAATTAATTCTCACAAGGACCTTATGGGGCGGAACTGTCGTCACCCCCAGTTCGCAGAAGAGCAAGTTGAGGCTTGACTTATGTGTCTCCCAACGTCCTTTTCAAAGCAAAAGAAATCCAACTGGTAGCAGGGAACTTCCCAGCCTCCTTTGTGGGTAGGTGGGGATGTGTGACTGAATTACGGCTAAAGGAAGTGAGGGCTCTGGAGAACTCTGAGAGACAGTGGATGCGCTCCTTTTGCTGTGGCTTCTTTGTCTCTTCTTGTACCTGCTGTCTGGGACACAAATGCCACCATCTTGGACCATGAGGTGGGGCCTCGAATGGAAGTGCGTCTGGCTGGGGGGACCCTGCGTCTCTGACCCTGCCCAACACTATAACCAGGCCTGGCCTGGACTTTTTTATCAGAGAGAAATAAGCTCCTTTCTTCTTTAAACTTTTTAAAATTTATCGAGCCAACCTCAGTATCAAACGGTGGCAGAGCTGGGATTTGAGCCTTTATCTCCCTGACTCTTAGCTAACCTAACTGCTGTTGTGGGGGTGTATCGTATAACCCCGTAGAACAGCTACCACCTTGGTATGGGGGAATTGGGAGCCAAATTCCATGTCATCCCTATAGGCCAACTCTGCCTGGTCCATCTGATGTGGAACCTGGGTGAAGATCTGAGGCCGTAGGCAGTGGAGGCTGGGGGAAGCTACTCCTTTATTCCACAGATGTTTATGAGAGCACACTGCGGGCCAGCCCTGTGTTCAGTATTGGAGCCTTGGGGGATTGCAGTGTGGCCCCCAGTCCTTCCCATCCTTATATCCTTGGCATTATGACATTGCTGTCCCTCCTGTCAAGAAGTGGAGTCCATTTCTCCAGCCCTCCAATCTGGACTTGGCCATGTGAGTTGCTTTGACCTGTTAGGCATTAGCAAACATGATGCAAGCAAAGGCTTGGAAGGCAGCTGTGCTTTGGGGATTGTCAATTGCTGCTGTGAGCCCTGTAATCACTGTGCGAGGGAGCTGGGCTAGCGCTAGCCTGCTGGATGAGGGATGCATGGTCATTGAGCCCACTGCTGAGCGTGTGAGTGAGGAGCTCCTGGAACTTCCAGTCCCATATAAGCCACCCCAGGCCACAGCGACGCAGAGTCATGAGAAATAGTAAATGTTTGTTGTTTTAAGCCACTAAATTTTTGGGTGTTTTGTTATTCAGCAAAAACCGGCTCAAGGGGTATCAGTGGGCATATGCTCTGGATACAAGTTATGATGAGATTCATCATCTCTCATATCAAGAAGTTGGAAGTGGGTTGGGCAGTGCTGATACTGCAGTTCAATGATGCCATAAAGGGCCCAGGTTTTCTCTGTCTGGCCCGTCATCTTCAGTGTATTGGTTTATTCCCTAACCTTGTCCCCTCATGTTGTCAAGGTGGCTGCCATTGCCCCACACATCATGTCCTCACAAGACAGCATCCCAAGCATGAGGTTGTGACTCAATGGGTGAGAGCCTTCTTTTTGTGCAGCTCTTTATCAGGTATAAAAATATTTTCTAGAAGTTTCCATCTTTATTTCATTGGCTAAGACATGTGTCTGCACTTAGACCAATCACTGGCAAAGAGAAGTGGATTGGCACATTCGGCTTTGACTAATCACGATTTATCCACTGAGGTTGGGTATATTGCTGCCTAAACAAAATCAAGCTTCCTCTAGCAAGCGAGTTGTGGGGAGTGGCTGTTGGGGACAGTTCCTTCCACAATGGGGACTTGATATGAACAGGGTTTCTGTGGTTAAAATGTGCAACATGTATCCAAGAAAGTGGCAAGCAGACCAGTGTGGTCAGAGGAGGGGAGAAGCGGGACCTGGAAAACATTTCCCAGAGTCACTGTCATGGGTGTCGCATAATGGTTAAAATGGGGTTCTTTGGTCAGGTGAGTTTAAGAAAGATTGAGTTGCACAACCCACCGTTTGTGTTGCTGTCACTGTCGCAGGCCTTCTGGGAGCCTTGAAAATGCTAATAGGTACCACGAATTTCCAGGGACAGAAGTGAAGGAAGTGGACTGTATGTCTTCCCTAAACTGACTTGTCCACAGAAGGTTTTTTCCCTCAGAGCATCTTCTGTACTTCCGCTCAGGGAACAAGCTTTGGGAACTGCTAGGGGCCAGTGAGTGTGGTGGTTCTCCACCAGGGTGATGGTACCCCCCATGGGACAGTGGGCAATGTCTGGAGACATTCTGGGTCGTCTCCAGACATTGGAGGGAGGAGTTGGGGGGTGGCGGGGATGTTGCTGAACATCCTTCCATGCACAGGACAACCCCCCACCCTTCCCCTGCCAAACAAAGAATTATCGGGTTCAAAATGTCAATAGTCGACACAAAAACTTGTGAATGTTCATGGCAGCATTATTCATTATTCAAAACATAGAAACAACCCAAATGTCCATCAACCAATGAATGGACAAACAAAATGTGGTCTATCTCTACAATGGACTATGGTTCAGCCATAAAAAGAATGAGGTATTGATCCGTGCTACAAAATGAATGATCCTCGAAGACATTATGTTAAGTGAAAGAAGCCAGATACAAAAGCCACATGCTATATGATTCCATTGATGTGAAGTATCCAGAATAGGCAAGCCCACAGGGACCGAAAGTGGATAGTGGTTGCCAGCAGCTGAGGGAAGGGGGGATGGGAAGTGACTGCTAAGGGGCATGGGGTTTCTTTCTGGGTGATGAAAATGTTCTAAAATTGTGGTCATAGTTGCACAACTCCACATATACCAATTAGCATTAAACTGTACACTTAAATGAGTGAATGGTAAAATATGAGAATTATATACCAATAGAGCTGGGGTTTTTTAAGTCAGTAGTGCCAAGATTGACAGACCCTAAACTTGTAGGTAATTAGGTTGACAGAGAAAGTTGTGGATCAAGTGAGGGGGCCATGAAAGTCAGGCTAAAGAGTTTGAACTTTATTACGACAGATGGGTGACAAGATTAGTGGACTCATCCCTGAATACACATCCGTACTTCAAGATTCTTTGAGCACCTACTCTGTGTGGGCATTTTCATGTACATCATCCTCTGTAACCTCATGATGAGTTTGTAGTTATATCTGCATCCCATTGCAGAGTTGAGCAAGTTGAGGCTCAGAGAGGTTCACTGACTTGACTGAGACTGCACTGCTGGTAAACTGCAGAGCTGGGGTCTGAATGCATTTGGATTTGCCCTTGACCCCAGGGGCTTTCCACTCCTGTGTGCTGACTCTCAGTGAGGACAGTGACCCAGGGGGTGGCATGTGGGTCATCTGCTTTGGCTCTCTCCCGCCACAGCCTCGGTTGGAGCCTGAGGTCTTGGGGGCACCCCAGGAAGCCCTCCCTGGAGTGCCGATGATTCTCTCTTCTCCTCATCCCTCTGCCCATGCTGCAGCTGGCATCTAGATGAGGTTTGGTTGCTTAGCAACATGGATGCAGTTTCTGCCCTGAGCCAAGGGAACCATCTCCTTGGTCTTGGCTGTGGGAACTTCAGGGAGAACAGCCCCAGAAGGGCCTGAGGGAGCCAGGAATGAGTGGGGAGGGCAAGGACAGCTATGTCCCTGGGAGAACCTAGAAAAGGAGACAGTCCTTGGAAGATCAAGCTTCAGCAGACAGTGAAAGAGAAGCAGGAGACTTGAGTCAATCATAACAATATTATAACCGCAGCTCCATTTCTTGAGCGCTACCTGTGTGCCAGGCACTATCCACAATCCTCCCCAACACCATGCAATAGGTTACTATTCTTATGTCCTCTTTGCAAATGAGGATCTGGGGCCCACAGAGGCTAATTGACTTGTCAAACAGCTAGACAGTGGGGAAGCTGGAATCTGCACCCAGGCCTCGCTGACACCCAGCTCAGCCCTGATTACAGCCCTGGTGAGACCTTGGTGGAGAAAATCCACCATATGGTTCCCAAGACCCTGTGTGGCCTGCTGCACTCTCCGTGTCACTCTGCTTGTTTCAGACATATCATCCTTGCTTCATTTCCTCAAACACTCCAACTTCTGTCCAGCCACAGGGCCTTTGCACTTGCCATTCCTTGTGCCTGGGATGCTCTTCCATCTACTCTCTTCACTTGGTTTACTCCTACCCATCTGTCTGGTCTCCAGTGGGACATCATTCATTCATCCATTGATCCAAACATAGTTATTGAGTGCCTCCTGATGCCAGATAAACATTAGCAAATAAAGCATACATGATCCCAGCCCTCTTGGAGCTTATAAGCTAGTAGAAGAGACTATTAAAGGACAAGTCACAGTTGTATGGGAAACAGTCCCTGCCTCCTCAGACCTTTGACAATAATCATTAGTTATCAGTTAATTGTAGAATTATTTAATGCTGGTCTCTCTTCCTAGGCTGTAGGTTCAATGAGGCCAGGGACTGTGAGGCTGTATTGTGAGTATCAGTATTATTATTGTCCCCTTTTTATAGATGAGGAAAATAAAGCACAGGGAATTTAAGCAACATGCCCAAAGTCCCATAGCCGGTGGAGCTGGGATGTGAACCAATGGCTGCAGGGTCCATGTTTTCTATCAGGCTATGAGAAAGAAAGAGAGAGAGAGACAAGAGAGAGGAAGGAAGGAAGGAAGGAAGGAAGGAAGGAAGGAAGGAAGGAAGGAAGGAAGGAAGGAAGAGAAGGGAGGAAAGGGAGATGGGGAGGAAGGGAGGAAAAAGGTAGGCAGATAGGAAGGAAGAAAGACCCCATCAGTGGTCATGCATTCGGTGGCCTGCCAGACCCTGCAGGAAGTGATCTGTTCCAGAGCCAGGCCCAGCCTCCTGGGTCCCAGCTTTCCCAGCAGCTGTGTGGCAGCCCAGAGTTGCACAACAGACTGGGAAGCTCCTTATATAACTTACCACCCACCAGCTTGCTTTGGGCCACAGGGAGGGAGCAGTAGACGACAGCTTTGAATGTCAAAAGAACATTACGGGATCTGCATTCCAACCTCTGCTTCTTAGCTGGGCAAACCGGGGTCGCAAGAGTACAATCTCACAGCTCCTGAATCCAGCCCAGGGTTCTAGAAAGTACTCAGTTACTCTACCCCAGTTTTCCAGAGGGTGCCTTCTCAACATCTATGAGTCAAGAACCTGGGCTTTCTGGGGCCTTCTATGTTCTCATACTAAGGAAGGATTCTGGCCAAAGAGACAGAGAACAGTTTTATACAAGGCTGGGGCCAGGGAACAGAGCCAATCCCTGCTTATACAAAAGAAGTCTGATGTTACTGAGTTTGGACCATGTGTCAAGCAGTGTGCTAAGAATTTTGCGTGGATCCCCACCTCCAATAGCATATAGTGAAGGAGAACTTACTGTTCCTATTTGACATAGTTTTGTTCCCTTTCTTATGAACTGTGTGACCTTGGGCAAGTCCCTTCATTTTCCCAGAGCTTCCATTTCTGTTTGACATTAGCAAAATAAAGGCACTCATTCAAAGTCACTTGCTAGTAAAAAGGAAAGCCAGACTTCTCCATCCACCAAAAATTGCTGATATATGAAAACTTACTACTATTTTGGGGCACAGAGTCAGCAGAACTGATTAAGACTCCACTTCTGCTCTCAATGAGGTTACGGTTTTGAGAAGGAATAGCAAGTGTGGGTTTTTTTTCCTTGACAGATTGCCTGAATCCCTAATGCCTGCCTACCTGGACCACTGCCTGGGGGATCTGCAGGGACAGCGTGCCAGAATTGATTAGTAATGTCTGCCAGGGGGGCCGCAGTGAGGAACGGAGTCTCTGCCTGGTCTGGAGTTGGAGACAGCCTAGGTAGAGTTTGGAATGGAATTACTAAAAACCAAGTGAGGGTCTGTGTGAAGCTCTGGGGGGGGAGGGGTTGAGGGGGGAGAAGAGGGAGTTTGCACTTCAGGGAAAACTATTAAAAAACAAAAACACCTCTGGAGAGGATGCCAGATGAAGGGAAAGACGTGGCCGTGAAGACGCGTGGTGTAGCAGTTTTCTGAACTGGAGATCTTCGGAGAGACAGGACAGCAGCCTAAGAGAGCTCACAGGCTCTGGACTAAAAGAAAGCCTGAATTCAAATCCTGGCTCAGTCACTTGTTTAATATGTGACCGGCAACGTATCATCCAACTTCTCTGAACCTCAGTTTCTTGTTCTGTAAATCGGGCGGGGGGAGTGGTGAGGGGAGGTAGGTTATTGGGATGATTGCTGAGGGCTCATTCTTGCTGGGTGAACCTGGACAACAAGGATCCAGAGAGGTGGTGGTGTGAGCTCCACTCCCTGCAGGACTCCAGGGGGTGACTTTCACTCTTTTGTCTGTGTAAATGGCGCCCCCTGGTGCACCAATGTGAATGATATCTCCTGGAGTTAGGCTGCATGGCAGCCTGGATCAGGAAACAGGCCCAGAGAGGTTATGTCACTTGCCCAAGACACACAGCTAGCACCTGGCAGTGGTGGGATTTGAGCTCAAGTCTAACTCCACAGCCAAAGCGTATAACCACCATGCCCTCCTGCCCACCGCTGGTTTGTCAAATCTGGAAAACAGTTCAGTGTCCATGACTGTTTGAACTTCGGGAAATTGCATGAGCTGTGTACTTTCCCCACGTGATTTTCTCACATAGCAAATGAGCTCATGCCTGCAAAAATCCCAAGCACGGTGTCTGGTGTGCAGTGAAAAGAAACGCAGAGTGAGGGCGCCTGGGTAGCTCAGTCGGTGGAGTGTCCAACTCTTGATCTCAGGTCTTGATCTCAGGGTCATGAGTTCAAGCCCTGCATTGGGCATGGAGCCTACTTTTTAAAAAAAGAAAGGAAAAGTAACTCAGAGTGGTGAACAAGAGGCTTGCTGGGAAATTGAACCCCCCCCCCCCCCAGCCTTGCAGCTAAGTATCTGAGGGCAACCGGAAAGGAAGAGGGTGGGAGCAGCATTTTCAATGAAAGGGAAGCAGATGAGTTCCTGGGCTTGAGGCAAAGAGGTAAAGGAAGCGGAGAAAACAGATTTGAGGATGAGAGGGGGGCTCAGATCTCAAAAGGGCCACTGGTGTACCATCTCCAGGTGTAGGAAGCAATTAGGGTTTCACAGGGGACAGGAGCTGGGCTGGAGGTGGAAGAAGGCAGCCCCCTGAACTAAGCCACCTGCATCCAGACATCATAGGGCAGCCCCCTCAAACCTCGCAGACTCAGAGTGGGAAAAGAAAACTCGGGATGCTCTTACCAGAAGAAGGCAGGGAAAGCTCAAATATGTTCATCACATGGATGATTTGAGAACATTCTGGTCACTCTCAAATTTTTTAGTTTGATAACTGTTGACTCGATCAGCTTTTATTTTCTGGGTCTTTAAATGACATGGGATTTCCAAATGATGCCAATTCAGGGTGGGTAGCTAAGGGGCTGGAGATGAGGGGTGAAGAGATGCGTGTTTAACTAGAGCCCTACATCAGGTGGCCTCTGTGTTCAAGCCATAGAGGTTCCCAGAAGGTGAAAAACACACCCTCCCCAAACTCCCTGCTGTTATTAATCAGCCAATGTCTCAGGAGCAGGTGTGCCTGAGTGAATTTTGGGGTCATGGCAGGTAATCCAGTCTGGCTAGACTGAAGCAGGTGACCTGTCCGCCTGGTCCTGAGCCACTGAATAAGGGGATTAATCTAAACCTCTCAGAGCAGAGGATGATTTTCGAGAAAGCCTGGGACCCAGAAAATGAAAGTTGGACATAGTGGCCTGAGGCTTGCTTACTGGGGTCATTTAGAGAAGCTGGCATTGCGGTGGAGACACCCCAGGATGTCGGGGGCAGAAAACACAGAGCTCAAAGGGTTCTGAGAGGCAGGGAAATAGAAAATTGCTGGGGGGGGGGTGCAGCTGGAATGAGCTGGGAGTTCGTGCCTTTCTCAAGGGGTCAGTTAAGACCAGCGCTAACTGATTGTCATTGAATAGAGCCAGACAGGCTGGATTTGGGTCCTGCCTCTGCTTCTTCACTGTGTGATGTTGGACAGGTCACTTCCCCTCCCCTGGACCTCAGATTCCTCATCTGTAAAACTGAATAATAATAGTACCCACCTCATAGAGATGTTTGAATGAATGTTTGCAAATGCCTAGCACAGTGTCTGGCATGTGGGAAAAGCACTATATATAAATGTAAATATGTAAATTCAAAAGGCTTTAGGAACTGTATCAGGACCCAGGATTTTTTTTTCTTTTAAGATTTTATTTATTTATTTGACAGAGAGAGACAGCGACAGAGAGAGCTCAAGCAGGGGGAGTGGGAGAGGAAGAAGCAGGCCTCCCTGCGGAGCAGGGAGCCCCATGCAGGGCTTGATCCCAGGACTCTGGGATCACACCCTGAGCCGAAGGCAGACACTTAACGACTGAGCCACCCAGGCGCCCCAGGACCCAGGATTTCAAAGACCAAAAAATGCTTGTGGTGCTCTTGTCACTTAGGAAATTCCAAGGGTTTTAGGAGTTCTGTGCCAGAAACTGGGGGCTGAGAACAATACAGTTGACTACTGAACAATATAGGGGTTGGGGCACTGACCCCCCACACACACACAGAGTCAAAAATCCCCGTATAACTTTTGACTTCCCCAAAACTTAACTACTAATAGCCTACAGTTGACCAGAAGCCTTGCTGATAATATAAACAGTTGATTAATACAATTTTGTATGTTATATGTATTGTATACTGTATTCTTACAATAAAGTAAGCTAGAGGAAAAAAATGTTAAGAAAATCATAAGGAAGAGAAAACACATTTATAGTACTGTACTGTTATTTATTGAGAAAAAATCCACGCATATGTGGACCCATGCAGTTCAAACTCGTGTTGTCCAAGGCTCCACTGTATGTATATTTTCTATTACTCACAGGGGGCCACATGGGGAAGCACCAGGGTCAGGCAGGAGGTGGAGGGAGTGAGAGGGAAACACGTGCAAGAGACTTTATTGTGATTTCTGCAGGAAGGAATGGGAAGCCAGGGTAAGCAAGCTGAGAAGGTTGAAGATGGGCTCATTTGAATAATGACAGTAGGGCCTGGGCTGCAGGCTCTGTCACCAGTTGTCACTACCTGGCCCTGGGGTGATTAGGGCAGCAGGGATAGTAGCTGGGAGCTAAGAGCTTGATAAAGTAGGCATTGGATTTGGCTGGTTTGCATGTGAAAGGTGCTCTGGCAGGTACAAGTGGGTTGTTGGCTCTCTCTGCGAGGAACTAACCTTGGGAGAGGCAGGCCTTTCCCTTGGCCACAAGGCCCCGGGAGGCTGAAGCAGCAGAATAAAAAGACACGCTTACCGCAGCACCTACAAGCATCAGCTCACTCCGTATCTGTAACCAACCTCCTGTACCGGTTGGAGTGACTTCTGCAGTTAATACCAGAAGAACTGATTAAGAGAGGCTTAAGAAATAAGATGCTTAATTCAATCTGACATAACAAGAGGGTCTGAAGTGGAAGCTTCCAGCTTTAGCTTGTCAACTCAACAGTATCATCCAGGACACACACCGTTTCTCTCCTTTGCCTTTTTTCCTGCCCAGCATGTTGGCGATGTCTCTCCCTGTGGTCTCAAGAAGGAAAGAGTGTTCAGTGACTGTTGCATTGGAAGCACGCCAGAACTTCATCGTGTAAAACAATGCAGTTATTTCTTACACTCGGCAGGTGGACATGACCACAGCTGGATGGTGTTTCTGTCCCACGTGGTGTAGGGATGGGATGGCAGTGGGGCCATTTACTGAACTGCTTTCAGCTGGCAGCTAGGCTAGCCTGGAAGGTCCAAGAAAGCTTTGTTCACGTGTCTAGGGCTTTGGTGCTCCTCTGGGTGGTCTGGTCCCATGGCTAGCTTGGGCTTCCACACAATATGGTGGTCTCAGAGTGATCAGACGTCCCTCCCAGTGGCTGGCTTCCGGGGCAAAAGGGGAGGTGCCAGGCCTTTAAGGCCTCACTTCTGCATTCTTTTAGTCAAAGCAAGTCACAAGGCCAGCTCCAAGTCGAGGGGAGCTTTTAGAGTTGGGCACCTGCCACTTCTTGTAAAAGTAAGAAAAAGAAGGAAGGAGAGAGTGGATTTGGTGAGACAATTGGTACTATCTGCCACACTCAAGCTTCCATGTCCCATGAAGAGGAGGCCAGACAGAGGCAGTCTTTCATTAGAGCAGCACAGTGGCATGGCGGGTATTCGTACTTCTCGGAACACCAGGCTAACCTAGCGCATCCAGAGTCTTCTCTTTCCCTCTGTCTCTAGCTCAGTGTGCTCTACCTGTTCATAGCCTTGCCTGGGGTAGGTAGGACCATGAGGGGGGAGAGGACGAGAACACATATGGGGAGGGGGGAGGGCCCAGTTCTTTAAAAAAGATGGAAGCATTTGGCACTGCTCCTGGTGCCAAATTGAAATTAATGCTGGCTTCACTCCCAGGCTGGTTCCCATCCCCTCCTGAGGGCAGACTCTCTGCAGCTCTGAGTCCGGGAAGGTCACTTGCTTGCCACAGGGGGAGGTGGGGGAGGGGCCATGACGGTCAGGGCCCCAGAAGAAAACTGAATCCCACTCAGGTGGGTCAAGGGACTTTAAAGAAGAGACTTAGGTTAAGAGAAGGGAGGTTGATGCACAGGAAGAGTGGCAACAGAAGGAAGTCATTACTACCCTTAATAAAGGCTTAAGAAATACGATGCTTAATTCAATCTGACCTAACAGGAAGTCTCGAGGTGGAAGATCCCAGCTCTAGTTTGTCAGCTCAACATTTGACAGGAAGTTAGGAAGGAACCAGAGTGATCCAGGCCCAGAGAGGGCTGGGGCTAGGAGATAGCCAACCAGACAGAAGCTGTAGCTGGAGGTACGCGGTGGCTACCACCAGAGACAAGATGCTCAAAGAAAGGAGTTTGAAAGAAATGCTCCACCCCCGTCTCCTCCAGCCTTCTGATCTCCTGCTGGTCCCTCCCATTGGCTACACCCAACCAGCAGCTGGAAGACAACAGAGCCCATGGGTGATGTGGACTCAGGGCAGGCAGAGAAGGGTAGAGAAAGAACTGGGGTAGGGTGGGCAAAACGATACAGGGGTGTTAGGCACATGCCCAAGAGAGGTGATTATTTTTGTAATTATTTTTTAATATTCCAGAATGTCCCATTAATAGATATGCCACCATGTACAAAATTAAAATTAAAAAAAAATCTCTCTCTAGTTCATCTTTGTAGAAAACTTTTTAATTGAAGCACAATATACATACATAAAGGGTACATATCAGAAGTGGTTTGATGAGTTTTTACAAGTGAGCTTATCCATGTAACCAGATCAAGAAATAGAACATCCGAAGCCCCCTGACTCCCCGCCGGTATATCTGCTTCAGCTCCCCTCCAGCAGATAACCTGTATTCTGACTTCTAATTGCACAGGTTCACCCTCCCCAATTTTGTACTTTACATAAATGGCATCCTTCAGTATGAGCAACTTGGGGTCTGGCTTCTTGCACTCCACATGGCTTTTTTGTTTCTCTACTTATTTCCACTTTCCCCTATAGAGATATTATTACAAGGGGCATCTTTGTGTCTATGGATTTTTTTTTTTTTTGCCTTTGACTTTTTTTTTTTTTTAAGATTATCTATTTGAGAGAGAGAGAATGCAAGCAGGGGGAGGGGCAGAGGGAGAGGGAAACAAGAAGACTCCCTGCTGAGCAGGATGCCTGTTGCAGGGCTCAATCCCAGGACCCTGAGATCGTGCCCTGAGCTGAAATCAAGAGCCAGATGCTCAACCAAGTCACCCAGGCACCCCCACCTTTGACTTATTTTCTTAGGAAGACTCCCCAGATTTAGGTTTCCTGGATCGAAGGGTGTAAACATTTTTAGAGCTCTTGCTGTGGGAGTCCGCATTACTTTCTGAAGGATGTGCGGTTCTCATCACTCCTTATGTTAGAGGCCTGCCACTGAGATTACAATCAATGATTTGGGCTTTAGTAGAAGGAAGTTGCAAGAGGGAGTCAGTTTTGAATCCTGCTGGGGAGGACTCTGAAGCTGTAAACATGAATTAGGGACACCCAAACCATATGTACTTTTCCAAAGATTATTTATTATTTCGTTTTAAAAAAAACATCATGGGGGCGCCTGGGTGGCGCAGTTGTTGGGCGTCTGCCTTCGGCTCAGGGTGTGATCCCGGCGTTCCGGGATCGAGCCCCACATCGGGCTCCTCCGCTGGGAGCCTGCTTCTTCCTCTCCCACTCCCCCTGCTTGTGTTCTCTCTCTGTCTCGCTGGCTGTCTGTCTCTGTCAAATAAATAAATAAATAAATAAAATCTTAAAAAAAAAAAAAACCCCAAAAAAACATTATGGCTGAAGTCAGAATCCCATCGGACTGCCTGACCCTTATCTTATGGATTACTACTGTTTTTATTTTGAACCCATAGGTGGAGTGAAATATTTTACAATCTTTTTAGGCTTTCAAGTTCTCAATTCGGCCCTGGCAGTCTCAAGAAATTAAGGCTCAGAGAGGTCAGCTGACTTTTCTAAGGGCACACAGCAAATCAGTGGCAGAGCCAGGACTAGAACTGGGTATCTTAACAATTTGTCCAGTGTCCTCTCCACTATAACACTGTGCCTTCCCTGCCTGTTCCCCCGTTTGTGAGATTACATTCACAGTTCCTACAAAGGGGCTATTGTGTTCCCTCATCATGGTTCCCAGACCCCTTGTGACTGGGCCGACAGTGGACATCAAATCTAGACTGGGCCAATTGGAATTCTCTTTCCTAAGAAGTTGAGATTAGAACATCAGTGTTTTTGTTGTTGTTGTTTTGTTTTGTTGTTAAACTGGACTCCAAAGTAAGAACTCAAAAGAAGCAAGCTGGGAGAAGAGGAGAGCAAAGAAAATAGTCTTTAAAAATAAGAGGTCAGGGGTACCTGACTGGCTCAGTCAGTAGAGCATGCAACTCTTGATCTCAGGGTTGTGAGTTCAAGCCCCAGGTTGGGGGTAAAGTTTACTTTTAAAAAATAAATAAATAAAAACAAGAGGTCAGGTTGCAAGACCAGGTAGTTTGAAAGACAGAGTTGAAAGAAGAGCTGATTTGGTTTCTGATAGCATTCTAGTTCCTAGATCTTGTTCTTCATGGGGATGTGCCTCCAGTTTACACATGGTGACCCTAATATTCATATAATTTAGCATGATTTTGGCTGCCGCAAGAAAATTTATGAATTCTTATAACAGGAAGTACAGAGTCAAGGTGGATTTCAGGCATGGTATAATAAGAGTTCCAGCTATATTGCTCTGCAACTGTTTCTAGGCTCTTCCCTCCATCATGTGTTGGCTTTGATCTCACACTGGCTTCTCTCATGGTTACAAGAGGGGCCATCAACAACGGGGGCAACATGCCTCCTGTTCCCATCCATGGAGCTAGAAAAAGCATGTCCCCTCCAACCCTGGACTATAAATACTTCCTTTCTGTCTGATTAGGCCATTGTCAGTTATGTACTTATTCTTGAATGCGTTGCAGTCTCCAGGAGAATGCTGTGCACTGATTGGCTTGCATTTATATTCCTGGTCCAATCATTGGCAAGGAAGGTGGAAAGGATTGGCTAAGGGTAATTGAGATCTACCCTGGAGATACATGTACAAATCAGCTTCGGTCAGCTGGATGGGAGAAGGCTGGTTACTTGAACGAATTAGGATCTGCTAGGAAGGAAGAAGGGGGAACAGATGCTGGAGAAGGGGAAAAAAATCATTTTGAACTATTTTGAATGGTTTCCTGCTCCTTGTAGCCAAAGAGTCATTTGGACAATCAACTTCCTGGTCTGTAGCCAAATGCCTTTGCCCAGCTCCTCTGCAGCTTGATTCTAATTTCCTCCTCCATTCTGTGGACTCTGTTATCGCCAACATTTCTCACCGCTGGCTCATTGCTTTGGCAAGCTGGCATCTCGCTCTGCTCCCAGCCCTGCTGATGGAGCTGAAGATCCCTTTAGCAGAATCAATTCTGGCAGGTTCTAATTTAAAAAGCCTCACACTTCTCTGCATGGGGGCTGCTGAGATCTGTGCCCATAAAGGCAGGGAGAGTAAATTCTTCTGAGGAGAGCCTATTTTTAACAAGTCCTGAACCTAATTGAACTTAATCATTTTTCAGTCGTTGACACTTGAGATGTGTGAGTCACTAGGCTATGTATGGAGCTGAGGCTACGGTGTCCCTTTAAATATCAAAGAGATGGTAGCTATCAGTTTCCAGAAGAGCTGCTAGGGTCTGGGTCTGTGGTTTCACTCAGGGTTGCCCGCAAGATAGGCAACGCTGGATTCCAATTCTGGCTTCTCCACTTACTGCAACTCACTCTGTTTCTTCAAGCTTGTTTCCTCGTCTGTAAAATGAGGATGAGAACACTAACCCTAAAACACTTCATGTGAATCATCAAGGCCTGATATGAGGCTGCTCAAAATCTTTATTCTACTTGGCATGAATATTCATATGTTTCATTGCAGAAATGTTAATGTGTCTGGTTATGACATGTTGCCCAAACCCCATACATGATACACCATTACACTAACTTCCCTCATGGTTACAATGTGGCTGCCAGCAACATCAGGGACAACATGTCTCCTTGTGTACCATACTAACTTTCTGAAACCAAAAATATGGTAAGTTCTAAAACACAACCTGTCCCAAGAGTTTAGGGGTAAGAGAATGGAGATCTTAGTATGGCTGAGCTACAATTATTCCAGGGTCTAGGTGGTATGGCGGAAATCACATGGAATCAAGATTACCCTAGGAAACCAGTACCCCCAATCATTTGCCTTGAGTAACGCGGCTGCTTCCTGAATTTAGCCCCGCAAGAAGTGGTCAGTTTGTGTTTCGGGGCCATTTGTATGAAAAATGTTTATCTTTAAACTACCAGACTTCATTCGGCCTGTGAAAAATCCTCATGCCAGGAGTCACAGGTGACCTGGGTCAGACCAGGGTTCCCTGTGTCATGCTCACGAGAGTGGGTGTGGGTGCTCCTGAAGAAAAATTGTGGGCTAATTCCCCCGCACTGGTGAAGTTCTTTTTCTCTTAAATTGTTTCTCCCTTGTTTTGCAGAGCAGGAAGAAGTGGGTCCCTTTTAGAGCGTGTCGAGGTTGTACCCGGTGTGGCTGCGGTAAGGATGCAGGACTGTGAGAGCCCGAGTGAGGACACCGTGAATGCAGATGTCAGCGATGAGGGAGAACCTGAGATGGCAAGTGAGTGGCGGTGTGAGCGGCTGTTACTGAGTATCATGAGGGTAGCTACTCGGGAAAGGGGTCGCTGAGAGGTGTGTCGCTCCCCCACCCTCCACCTTCTCGCCATTAACCTGGGTTCTCTTCCAGCGCATTCCAGGGGAGAACGCCCGTCTGTGCGGGTCACAGAGGCGCCCGTTCCAGGGGTCCGAAACTCCCAGACGCGGGGGTGGGGGTGTGTGCAGCGGGGCTACGCAGCGAGCGCTCGTCTTGGTGCGGTCGGACCCGCAGCCGCAGCTGGCGGCCCCCGGTAAGTTTCACCGCCTTGGCGGCCGCGCTTGCTGCTCCACAGCTCCCCCTGCTGGTGGCTGCCCCAGCCCATTCCTTTAAGCTGCCCTAAACCTGGAAAATATCATAAGCCCCCTCAATTAAACATAAATAAATTACAATGTGTAAAATAACTTCAAGAAAGTCCAACAAACTTCCATTTCACCCTATAAAGATCCCTTTTTAAAAAAAATTTTTGGGGTTTTGTACCCCGACTTGGCTAGTGCCCCAAGCATATACAACCAGGTTAGGCAGCCTTGGTTCAGGTTTTATGGGTTCCACTCTCAGACCTGGCATTTTATTGTATTGTATTGTATTGTATTGTATTGTATTGTATTGTATTGTATTGTATTGTATTGTATTGTATTGTATTGTATTTATTTTTTTTAAAGATTTTGTTTATTTATTCGACAGAGATAGAGACAGCCAGCGAGAGAGGGAACACAAGCAGGGGGAGTGGGAGAGGAAGAAGCAGGCTCACAGCGGAGGAGCCTGATGTGGGGCTCGATCCCATAACGCCGGGACCACGCCCTGAGCCGAAGGCAGACGCTCAACCGCTGTGCCACCCAGGCGCCCCTAGACCTGGTATTTTAGTACCCATGTAGTCATGGGTCTGGCTTTTCCTTTAATGGCAGATGGTAAAAATGCAGCAGCAGAAAAGGAGCCTGCCTCCCCAACCCCAGCTAATTAAATGTTAATTGGTAAAGATGATCTCTTCATTCATTCAAACACTATTTGCTAAGAGCTTATGGTGTGCCCCAGACTACAGATACTGTAGTGGGTGGACTGAGGTCCAGGGAACCGGAGGGCATGTGCCTGAGGGTAGGCTTTGAGTTTCCTTTCTGGAATTGCAAACTCAAATTCCTGCTAGCTCTAGGCAGTTTCAGGGAGTGTGGGAATTGGAGAGAGGAGTTTAGGTAGGCACCAGAGAGCAGTGAAGTCTGAAGCCAGGAGAGTGAGTACATTACCCACATTCACATTTTAAAACAGTGATTACTAAAAAAGATGGAAGGTAGGTTGAACCTGCCCTTGGGCCTCAAGTTTGAGAGGGTGGTGAGCCAGGGGCCAGGATACTGGTGGGGCTCTGAAAGCCCAGCTGTGAGAATGGGGGTGAATCTCTCTGTAGGGAACAGAGTGGGCCCAGCCCAGTGGGCACAGACAGGGAAAGGCCTATGTTGGTGTCTGGAGAGAGCTGGAGAGAGCCCAGGGGGAGCCCGGCTCTGTGCATGTGAGTGGGTATCAGCAAAAGGTGGGAAGTTGGTGGTGCCTCCAGCTCCTGGGGGAAAAACACACAACACAACCAAATAAATCAAGGTAAAGCAAGATAAATTGATATTTGACAATCCTGATACACAAACAAGGTACATTGATCACATACCTGTTATGTGCTAGGCACTGTGCTAAAGAGCTTTATAAATATTAGTTTATGCTAAGAAGGGGGTATGAGTATCCCCATTCTACAGATGAGGAGACTGAGGCTCAGAGAGGTAGATCACACTGTCAGTGAATGTCAGGTTTACTTGAGTCCTGCTTTTACAAAGGTATATCACAGATCCACTGAGGTCCAGAAAAGCCCTTGAACATAGAAAAGCTCCTGGGCAATATGAAATTAGAGCTGCATAAAACTCTCGAGTAGAAAGATGTCCCAAAGTGAGTATCCTTTGCCTAAATTGTATCAGTCAAGTAAATCCTGCTACAGTCTCTACCCCCATCTTGAGCTCTTTTACACACTGATCTTATTACATTCTTGCTTTTAAGGAACATCCAGACTTTTCCAGATTTCTTTGCTAGTCATTTCCCACTGGATACTGCCACCTATCCTAGAGCACACACCATTCTTTCATCCACTTGGCTCTCAACCTTTGCCCAGGAAGTTCTCTCTACTCAGAATTCCTTCCCCACTTTTCTTCTCTGCTTGTTGAACTCCTATTCATCCTTCAAAACCCAAATTAAAATTTACCTCCTTTGTGGAGCCTTTTCTACTATTTTACCCTGGACAGAATTCATACCATCTTGAAGGCTGACTTACCACTGAATTCCCTAAAATGTTTAGCACACAGTAGGGGTTTAATCTGTGTACTAAATGGATCTAAGCATTTTGGGCACGAGAACTCGTTTGGTTACAAGTGGTAGAAAACTCCTCTCAGATTGTTTTAAGAGAATATGTTGATTCATGTAACTGGACATGACCCAGAGGTATCTTCAGGCTTGGTTAAGTCCAGGGGTTTGGATGATGTCCCCAAGTTTCAATCTCTCACCATTTTGTCTTCTCCATGTTAGCTTTATTCTCCCTGCAGCCAGGAGAGTGACTCCCCTCAGAGACAAGAAGGTTGCCAGCCACTCCCTACCTCATTCAGTAGGCTCTTGGGCAGCAGGAACCAAAGTCCCTCTCTTTTGAGTGTTCAAGCTTAAACCCCACTCTGCTGGGACGAGTTAGGGTCATGTTTCCATCCCCAAAATGATCGCACTGGCCAGGGAGGGTGGGGGAAGGATTATACAGATCAGCTAGGGATCTGGCACTCTGATTGGCCTTGCAGAGCCACATGCTCCAATCCGAAAGGGAGGGGTGGGGTCAGTCCCAAGGGGAAAAAATGATGGGAATTGAAGGCACCGGCGGTTTCCCAAAACAAATCCGGGTGTTGTTACCAGGAGCTAGAGGAATGCTGCACACTCCTCAAGCCCTCATGAACAGTTATTACACTGGACCTTCACCAGATGAAACAATCCATACAATACCATATCATTCCAGCCCGTTTACTGAGCACTTACTATGTGCCAGGCTCAGTGAGGTGCCTTAAGGCTTTCCAACCTGTGAGGTGCCTTCTAGAACTTCTCTTATTTTCCAGAGGAGGAAATGAGGCCCAGAGAATGGAAATGACTTGCCCAAGATTAATATGTGGAGGAGGAGGAATTTTTGCTGAGATCTAATGATAGACACAACCAATACTTTAAACCACTGGACTGCAGGACCCCTCAGTGCATGGCAAAGCTTGAAGTTTCTGCTCTAGAAATCTAGCCCTTGAGGTCTGGGAGTTGGGGTGCAGTGGATCTCACAGCCCTCTGAGCCCTCTGGGGCTTGTAGGGTTAACATTGTCGTCCCCTCCTCTGAATACATGGGCCAGATGAAGTTCAAGTTATGACTTGATAAAAGTGCC
Organism: Ursus americanus; assembly: GCF_024610735.1. NCBI lineage: Eukaryota > Metazoa > Chordata > Mammalia > Carnivora > Ursidae > Ursus > Ursus americanus. The sequence continues at coordinate 17,170,835 of NC_142156.1, read as the reverse complement.
TCTTGGTACCATTGGCTCCTGCTTTAAAAGGCAGCTGTACGTGTGTGTTCTGTCCTTAGCTGAAGCTGAAGTTGGATTAATTGCAGTTTAACCCCATTAGAGGACATATCGCCCTGATGCCATTTGCCCCCTCTTCTTTGGGAACACAGGGAGCAGAAGGGTAACCAACATGCCAGAACCATCTGCCCGGCTCCTAATAATAAACTGTGAGAGGAACAGGTTTCAGGCAAACATTGCTTATTAAAAAAAAGAGAGAGAGAGAGAGAGAAGGCTCTTCTCACACCCGGGCAGCCATCTGCCGTGTCCTCCACATGTGCCAAAGTGGTGGGAGGAGGAAGGGAGTGCAGGGGGTGGGGAAGGGAGAAGGTGCCACTGGGTCCCACACTGCCAGCCGGGTGGCTCACACATTGTCTCTCTTTTGCCGCTGTGCACAGGACATTGCAGAGAGAGGCGCACTCACTGTCTTTGACCTCCCTGGTGTCTGAGCACAGCGAAAGCACAATTCCTTCAAGATGCCGGTGGTAGGTATTAGCTCCTGTGTATGGAGTGCTTCCTGTGGGTCAGGCACTGTGCTAGTCGCTATACACATATTAGCTCATCTAATCCTGACAACACATCTATAAATCTATATGCACCCATTTTATAGATGAGAGACTGGAGGCTCAGAGATGTTAAGTGATTCACCCAAGGTCACACAGCAAGGCCACCTCTTCAGTATGCAATAATGAGGCCCAGCCTCCTCTCTACCTGGCAACCCAGAGCAGGTTTTCCATGTAACAGATAAGCAGTTGACATCACCCAAGGGTGGTCTTCCACCTCTAGTCCTGCCCCCAGACACCCTCCTGCCCTCTGCCCTTGGGCTGAAATGTAGACTTCTCTGGTCACCTAACCCGTTGCTCAGTGCCTCTCTCCATCTCACCCAGTCAAAGAAGCACAGGAGAAAAAGCTCTGAAACCATCCAGGAACCTTCGGAGAAGGTCAAAGAGCAGCTGGCTGAGGCTGAGCTTCGGAAGCTGAGGCAGCAGTTCAGGAAGATGGTGGAAAGTCGCAAGTCCTTTAACTTCCGCTCCCAGCAGAAGATCTCCAACCAGCAGTAAGTGATGGTCAGAGTTTTGTACTGAGTGAACTTGGAGGAAACTTTGGATTTGATTTGGTTTCATGCGGTTTGCCTTCTCATGTGGCTTCTGGGCAGGGACCCGATTCTGAACCCAATCTGGGTACCTCGGTGGGATAGCTTCAATAGTATTGATTCTCAGAAGCCAGCTGTCACCAGGACTCCACCGGGGAGCAGGACGCCCATGTCTCAGGGAAGGACCCAAATGAAAATTTCTTGTTCCTGTTTCTTTCTACACATGGGTTTTGTTCTTCCGTGTCTGCATCTCAGTGGGGGCTGGGGAGATGGCTGCCCCACCTCCTGAGCTACCATGGACCAGCCGCGGTGAATCAATTCCAATCCCAAACTCTCAGGAAAGGGGAAATCTGATTGGCTTAGCTTGGGTCAGGTGTCTACTCCTGGTCCAATCATCTGTGGCCAGGGGCGGGGACTGGGCCTTCGGCTACAAAATGGCTCTTGAGTGTTGCTCCCCTGGTTCTAGCATTTGTGGTGGGAGAGCTCCCAGAGGAGGGGAAATCACCAGGCTGCGGCTATCCCAAAAGATGTTTCCTGCTGTGCGTCCTTATGGGATCTGTAAGATAAGATATTTGAAATTGGGTTGTCCTAGAGATTATGATGTGGATAGTTTTTTTAGACAATAGAAAAGTGTTCCCTGGAGTTGAAAAAACAAATATCCTAGAGTCCCTCCAAAGAAATATAAGTCCTTAGGTATATCCATAATGTTTATACAGCAGAAACTGCCCATTATTAGAAAGAAAATCTTACTGTTTGATGATGTGGGAAGTTCAGCGGATAGGGGAAGCGGGGTGGTTCAGATTTTCTATGGATTTAACTCACACAGAGCTAGTCCATATGGGATCTTCATGTGAATTAGGAAAAGGCACGCTTTCTCAAGACACTTTACTGCCATCTGTTGGAAACACTGTCATTACGTAGGGATTTCGTTAGACCAAGATGAAGCGTCTCCCAGTAAAATATAATAAGTCAAGAAATCAGTGATTGTTTTTCAAGCAGGTAGAGCTCCCTTGGGCTGTGCAGTCCACAACCTGCACATCTGTGCCTGGCAGCCCAGATTCACAGCCTACCCCTGGTGGGCATCAGGAAAAGCCTCCTTCCTAGTGGGTCTCTGACAGTTTTTCTTGAATCTTACCCTTCATACTACTTTTACTGCAGCCCATTTGATCTGGTTTCACTGTGATGGACCTGAAGGGGACTGGGTGGAAAAGTGGAGATCTTAGGTTCTTCAAGTGAAACACCTGTAAACAGGGGCCAGGACAGAGAGGAGCTGAGCGAGGTGCCTAGGGTACAGTATTTAAGGAGGCACTTTTTCCTCAGTGCTTGTCCTGGACCTGTACCCCCTGAGAGGGAAGGCCTCCTTAAATTTGGAGGTACCTCACTCCCAGTCCCAGCCCTGCCGATGAGACAGACAAACCTTCCTTTTGCTTTTACTGAGCCCTCTGAACTCCCAGCTCTGGTGGACTCTTGTGCACTTTTTTTCTCTCCACCTTAACAAAGACCCCCTCCCAAGAGGGGCTTAAGAGGGGGAGAAAGGTCCCAGCTGCCAGGTTTAGATGACAAGTGGCTCTAGAAGTAGGGGTACACTCCTACATGTGGCTATTTACATTTGTAGTTGATGAAAGAACATTAAAATTCAGTTATTCACTTGCACTAGCTGCATTTCAAGTGCTCAGCAGCCTTGGTGCCAGGTGGATGCTATCGGACAGCGCAGATAGAGAACATTCCCGTCATTACAGAGATTCTACTGGACAGGGGCGCCTGGGTGGCTCAGTAGGTTAAGCATCTGCCTTCGGCTCAGGTCATGATCCCAGGGTCCTGGGGTGGAGCCCCGCATTGGGCTCCCTTTTCAGCAGGGAGTCTGCTTCTCCTTCTCCCTCTGTGCTCTCTTTCAAATAAGTAAATAAAATCTTTTAAAAATGTGCATCTGCATGACTTGAGGATCTTGTTACAAAGCAGATTCTGATTCAGTAGGTCCTGGGTGGGGGCCTGAGCTTCTGCATTTCTCCAAGCTTCCAAAGGATATCGAAGCAGCTGGTCCGCAGACTGCACTGTCCACAGCGTTGGGTGCCCAGACTTTGCCAGAAACATGGGCTGCTGCGCCATTTCCTGTTGTTCAGCCTTTTTTCTTTTCAGAATCCCTGTTTGTCCACACCCCTACCCCTCTCCTCTCCAGAGTAGGGAGAGGGAGAGGGAGAGAGAGAAGGAGACTCATGTCAGCCGATTTAATAAATCATTAGCACCCTGCGTAGAGAAACTGGGGGAGGTTGGAGGTTACTGCGTGTCTCTGTGTTGATGTGAAATTGAAAATGCCTGCCTGATGGGCTTGCCTCTCATTACCAGAAATAATTGGCTGTAAAGTCTGGAAAGAAAGTCAGCAAAATCAGACAAATGCCTGTGAGCTGCTGGCAAAAGAGGGAACCTGCCCCCCTCCCCCCACGCGCTGTCTAGGTAATGGGTTTTGACAGGCACAGCTGCAAATTGTTCCCTAGGAAATCAAGGCCCCCTAGCGAGGGAGCGGAGCCCTGGAGTTGCAGGCGGTCAGAGTTCTGGACCTGGACCCGCGGGGGCTTGCCAGGGTGGGAGGTACCTCTCTGCGTCTCCTTGCAGCGCTAGGGAGCCTGGAGCGTCAGAGCAAGGTCAACTCGGGTTCAGGGTTAATCACGTGCTGCTTTCCCAACAGTAAGGAAATCAAGGCCCTTCAGGGAGAGCAGGAAGAGATCGCTCTGCTTTTGGGTCTCATCAAGTCCTTGAAGAACTTGAATCTGAATGAGAAAAACCACATGGAGCTGTGTTTCCTGTTGCAGACCAAGGATGACTACGAGGCCCTGATTAAGTCAATGAAAGTGCTGTTGGCAGAACTGGATGAGAAGGTGTGGTCTTTCCCTTAGAGGGTTAACTGGAGTGTAGAGCAAGGGGAGGAGGGGGTGGAATGGGGGGGAATACCTGTGATGCCTTAGGCCAGATATTCTAAAGGAGACTGTGCTTACAACGCCACCTTGTGACCCCTACTCTCCCAGTCCATTCCTCTGCTGTGTTTCTCAGCACCTTCCCACTCCACTTAGAGTAAATTCCCAAACCCTTACCATGCCAGTCAGGAGAGATTAGATTATGCTGCAGTAACACCCCTGGTCTCGACTCAGTGGTTTAAAACAATGAAGGTTTCTTCCCCGTTCATACTGTGTCTCGCATGGATTGGCTATGGGCTCTTACAGCTTCTCATCCTGAGACCAGGCTGATGGGATATCCACCATCTTCAATATTGCCAGGTGTTGTGACAGAGACAAAGAGAGTTCTGAAAAGTCTCACACTGGCAATTGAATGCTGCAGCCTGGAAGTGCTTCACTTTTGCCCATGACCTATAGGCTCAAAATTGTTGACCAAGTCCATATATACCCCTACTGCCCATCCCCCAAATAGTCAACTCTACCCATCCACAAAAGGTTCTAGGAAGTACCTGTATCCAGAAGACAAAGAGCTAGAGACATTTGCTGGACAGTGTTAATGGTCCTATCCCTTACTATGGCTTGAAAGGCCCTGCATAATGCAGCCCCTGCCTGCCCTTCTGTTCTCATCCCATGTCATTCCTTCCTCAGCTCATCTCACTCAGCTGCAGAAGACTTCTGGTTTTTTTTTTTCAAATATGTGAAAACTGTTCCTACCTCAGGGCCTTTGCACATGTTACCCTGATCCCTGCTTCTTGTCCTTTATGTCTCAGCCTAAATGTGACTTTCTCAGGGAGGCCTTTTCTATACCCTTTCTCCTATTTTAAGTGTATTGCCCTTGCATTAAATAGGTTCCTGGCCAAAAACAAATAGTACGCTCAGTAAGGTACTTTGAGAAGAGTTTTATGAGGCTCTATTTACAAGGGTGTGAGCACAGAGTAGGGACATTGAAGCACTGTAGGGTTAGCCACAGTGGGCAGGGCAGACACTCTGGAACCTGAAGACAGAGAACAAGCCAGGGGGAATAAATACCCCAACCTCTCTCTTCTCACCCAGTGACCTCCAGTGCAAGGGAGTCATTATAGGTTCCTCTGTGTCAGTCCCTTGGGGCCAGAGCAGGGTGGGTGGAATAGAGTGGAGAGTGAACCTCAGGGGGCAAACAGAAGATCCCTTAACTTCTTCCATGACACCCCATGGCACCTCCCTCATAGCCCTTCTCCTAGTGGTAAGTATACTTTAACACAGGTGTCATCTGTCTATAACCTGTCACCTCCAGGAGGGCAAGGACCATGTCTGTTTTGTCCCCCTCTCTACCCATCCTGTGCCTATCCCAGTGCCTGGCACATAGTAGGTATTTACTGGCTGAAAGAATCTGGAAATCTCATTCCATCTTTCCTCTGCTTCAAACCCTTCAGTAATTTCCTATTGTTCTTGAGATAAGGGCCAAATGCCCCAGTGTGGTTTGTTGGCTCCGCTATCTTATGTCCCTCCTGCCCCTCCCACCTTCTCTCCTGCATCCCCCTTCTATGTGTTCTGTCAACACTGGCCACTTTCATAAACCCATAGTGCTGTCTCTCACTTGCAGGCCTTTATACCTGCTGTTCCCTCTGCCTGGATTGCCCTTCCCCGTCTTCTCTGCTTGGGGAGCTCCTAGTCATCCTTCATGTCTTAGCCCAAACGCTATTTCTGCTGGGTGGTTGTCCCTTCATTTCTTCTCCAGATGCCCCTGCTGTCCATGTCCAAAATACCTTCTATCTCCCTTTTCCTAGGACTAATTCTGCTCCGTAGCTCATTTCCAGCCCTAGATTATAAGTTTGAGTTGAGGTCGGGGACCATCATACTGTCTTGATTGCCATCATACCCTTAGTTGTCTGGCACAGAGCAAGTGTTTCATAATCATTGATGAATGAATATATGAATGAGTGAGAAAGGCAGTAACAGTGAAGAAAGCGGAAAATTGAAGAAAAGATGCGGATGTGGGTCCTCAGAAACAGTAGGAAAGGGCAAGCTACTTTCTAAAAAAAGATTTTATTTATTTATTTGTCAGAGAGAGACCACGCAAGCAGGGGGAGCGGCAGGCAGAGGGAGAAGAAGGCTCCCCGCTGAACAAGGAGCCTGGTGCAGGGCTTGATCCCAGGACCCTGGGATCATAACTTGAGCCAAGGCAGACGCTTCACCGACTGAGCCACCCAGGCATCCCAACTACTTTGGGATCCTCAAAAGGATATGGCACTCAGTGCCCTGTACAAAAACCCTCTTTGCCCAGTTCTATCCCACGGTGGGCGGGTCCCAGAATCCCCTGCTGCGGTGCCCACCACACGATGTCCAGAGCTGCTTCCTTGAAAGAGGTTGCTGGAGGCAGGGACCTCACCGGGCCCTGCCTGGCCTCAAACAGCAAATAAGCCTGTGCCTTTATGCTGAAGAGAGCACCTCCCGTAGGCGATACATTTCTCTGTCGGTACAGCCTTGGCTGTGTCTCCGGACTTGGGCAGAGGCCTAATTACTCTCACAGAGCAACATCTGACATAAAGGTGCCAAAGGGACTAGGAGGCTGAGTTTAATCACGGGAGCCACGGGGAGGTGCTGACACACACCTTCCTTTGACAAGGAGCTGGAGCCCGGGGGTCTCTGGGTCAACTCCGGCAGGGGCGGGCATGCCTTCAGCACAGGCAGCTGTAGTCTGGAGAGGCTGCCCTCCCGGGGATTGAAACGAGGTGGTGTTGGGGGTGCTGCCTGTGCAGAGCACAGGAGAGGAGAACCAAGCAGAACAGCGATCTGACTTGAGTTGAACCAAAGCCTGGCTGCTAATTATCACTCCTGAACAGCCTCCACATGCCTTATGAGATTGTGTGAGACCCAGCGGTTCCCTTGACGCCTGATCATCCGAGCTGCCATCTTGCTTGATGTACCAGTGAGAATAGGTTGGGCTGTAAACTAAAGCAGTTCTTGACTAGAAAGTGGCTGGAAGGATAGAAGTTTGTTTTTCTCACATAATAAGATGTCTATCTGGAAAAAGGTTGTCCCAGGGATATTTTTAGTAGCTCTACAGTGGTGGGTTGGTCTTTTTCTTTCTGATCCTCTTGGTTGGCCCTCCCCTCATTGTCTCAAGATGGCTTCCAAGGCTTCGCTGGTGTAGCTTCTCACTTCGTCACATTCAGTGAAGTGAAGAAAGGATGGCGGGCTGGTTCTTTCTTACATGATATCCTCTTTTATGGGGGAGAGTTTCACAAAATCTCTCAAGCTGATTTTCCCTCATTGGCCAGGGCAAGGGTATATACTTACTTCTAGGTCAGTCACTGGCAAAGGGAAATGAAATTCTTATCATTTGTTTGGGGTAGACCAGGGGCAGCAAAATATAGTGTAAGGGCCAAATCTGGTCTGTTGATGGCCCGTCAGCAAAGAATGATTCTTACAGGGAAGACAGACTATCTCTTATGATGATGCTTTTTTAGGAAATGAGGAAACTTTTTTCCAGAAGCTTCCCTAGCAATCACACCTTCTAAATTCAGAGGCCGCAAGTAGTTTAGTCCAGCCCATCCCTGAATGAATAAATCGTAGGCAGAGGGGATAGAGTTACCATGGTTGGCTTGGATCAGTCTTCTGGGGTGGGACAGGTGTTGGGGGTCAACCACCCACCATGTCCCCCACAGTTCTGGTTTGTTGTCACCTCTTTTAGCTGCCTGGCTCTGGACCACTCTTCCGTCGTCGTCTTCTTCTTCTTCTTCTTCTTCTTCTTCTTCTTCTTCTTCTTTTTTTTTTTTTTTTTGTAAGATTTTATTTATTTATTTGACAGAGAGACAGCCAGTGAGAGAGGGAACACAGGCAGGGGGAGCAGGAGAGGAAGAAGCAGGCTCCCAGTGGATGAGCCTGATGTGGGGCTTGATCCCAGGACTCGGGGATCACGCCCTGAGCCAAAGGCAGACGCTTAACGACTGAGCCACCCAGGCGCCCCCACTCTTCTGTCTTCTGCTTGGCATCTCTTGCTGCCTAAAACCATCTTTCATCAGTCTACTGTGGTTCCTTCAAGACCTTAAAATGTGGGTGTATACCAGATTAGTGATCTTCAGGACAGATTAAGCCTGACAACATGAAGGCTTTGGCCCATTCAGTGTTCAAAATTTGTTTTAATTAGTTAACATGTTAAAAATGGAGAGATTTCATATAAAAAGTGTGGATATCTGGCTTCTCTTCAAAAAAAGACTGAAAGATCTGGCAACATTGGGCCTGAATTTCTGTGGGGCAACTGCATCTAAATGGTGTTGTGGTGACACTATAGCTGTTTACCCACTCTCTACTACTTCCTCTCTAACAGACTCCTAAAGAACTGTTCCCCATCCTCCCTTGCAGTTAAGGTGGACAATAAAATTTAGGGGGAAGTCTCTTGGGGGTGTCTGGGAAAGTTTTGCTCTCTAGATATATGTTCCACCACCCCTTTACCCATATTGCTGCTTCTTCCTTCCTTCCTGGAACATGACTGTGAAGGCTGGAGCTGTGGCAGCCATTTTTTGGCCATCAGGGAAAAGCCTGGAGGATTACAGAGATCTTGTGTTTATTTCCCTGAGATACTGAACTTTAAGCCAGCAATGTTTATGGACAGAAAAATAAGTCATAATTTGTTTAAGCCATGGTGCTCCTGGGTGGCTCAGTCGGCTAAGCATCCGACTCTCGATTTCGGTTCAGGTCATGATCTCCGGATTGTGAGATCAAGCCCCTCAGGAGGCTCTGTGCTCAGTGGGGAGTCTGCTTGAGGATTCTCCCTCTCCCCTGCTCACATGCACTCTCTCTAAAATAAATAAATCTTTTTTAAAGAGCCACTGTTTAGTTGCACTTTCTATAATTTGTAGTTGCATCATACAAGCTGCTGCCCCTTAAGGCAGGGTGTGTGTGCTCTAGTTTCCTATACTCTCCACCATCCTGGATGGGGTGCCTTGCTCCCAGCTGGAGGCCAGCCTCCACGTAACTGACAAACTTTATATTTCATTACACCCAGCACTTAACCTGCCTCATGTAGAACATCTCCATTCCCAAACAGGAGCTGGGCTTCAGACTGTGAATTCAAGCTACTCCCTCCAGACAAACAGGGATAAATACAGTGAGAGCGCCCTGACCCTTCACCCACCAGGGTTCAAAAAAAAAAAAAAAAAAAAAAAGCCTCAGAGCTAATCTCAGCCCAACCCTAAGAAGATAAAGTACCTGTGACACATTAGGACCTGGCACTCACCAGTCTTTACAGGCACTTGTCTTCAGGTAATAGTTCTAGAAACTTCTCTAGAACCTGCTAGGATTTACCACTAGCCAGCTGCTTCTAGATGGGGCTAACCATGGGACAGGTAATACAGATATCTACCTGGGTGTGGGCCGAAGCCTTACGGCGGGTTGGTTATGCACGCTGTTGGCGGGGTGAGGAAATGACATGACCCACTGGTACTTGTATGAAAAACTATGGAGTGAGCTCTGTGGGAAGGTGATGGCAGGGGTGTTTGGGTCTGGAGAACTTGGCTGGAGCTACAAGGATAGGAAGAAACACCCAAATTCTCCCCTGCCAACCATGTTAAGAGTATATTTCACTTATTTGAAGCCAGAATCAATCTCAAGTGCACAGTGTGTTAGGAATGCCTTTGGCCACAGGTGATGTGATACCCATACAAAAGAAGCTTGGACCCAAAGGTGAGTGAAATTCACGTGCACAGGTAAAAGCAAAACCTTTAAATTGCCTCATTATGTCCCAGACTGGCTAAGATGAAGTTGAGTTGAGCATGCATTCAAAAAAGAAATTAAAATTCTACTTGTAGAAAAGAAAGTTGCAGTTTTTATTTTAGCATGCTTACATTAGTGAGCTGTAGCATTTGTACCCATATAGATGTTAATTTAACACAGCTGGGGGGTTTCTTTCTCTCTCCTTTTTTTTTTTTTCCAGATTGTTCAGATGGAAAAAAAAATTATAAACCAAAAACAGCTCTGCGCAAAGATACAGGAAGCCAATGACCCCCGGAAATTGCAGAAGCAGATCCACGTTCTGGAAACCCGTTTGAATCTCGTACGTAAGGGGCGTCTCTGCAGCTTTGCAAACAGCTCTGCCTTCCCTTGCTCAGAGTAGAGAATGATGTCTGTGGAGCCATTAGCAGAACCTACCCATCTTGTTGGTTGACTCAGGAGAAGGTGAACTAATGGTGTTCACACAAGCCAGGCAGCCTTTTAGACTTACCACCCACCCTGCTCCACCTGCTCTGTTCCACCCACTCAGCCCATTGTTACCCCAGGTGCCTTTCTCCTTCTTGTTCTCTGCACTTATGCACCATGCTGTTGCCCCCACCCCCTCTATCCCAATCCCCCACCCCTCCTGGGATGACTATTTTTAGTGCCTTGACTTAAAAACTCTCATTTTTAAGAAGCAGCTCAAATACTATCCTTCAGCAAGCAGAATTAGTGAGATCTTCTTCCCCCATTGCAATCTGCTCATGCCTCTATTAGACCTAGCGTTTTCTGGTTGTTGATATTGTCTCTAGGAAATATTGGGCATAGACATGCATAACTTGATAAAGAGAAAAGTGATGTTTCCTGATCACTTTCGTTTTATAGTGACTTTTGCATTAAGCAGGATTCTCTACATTGCAAACTGGCTTACACAAAAAGAGAGAATGAATTGGCCATAGAACTGAAAAATTCAGGGGCAAAAGTGGGGCCTTCAGGCATAGCTGGATCCAGGTGCTCCAAATATGTCTTGAGGACACTTTCTCTGTCCATCTCTTCTTTGGGTGGAGATGACTTCGTTCTTGGGCAGCCCCCAATGTGAACAAACACCAGCAGAAAAGGACCATCTCTTTTATCCTAAGAGTTCAATCACAAGTCCCAGGGAGGGTTCCCATTGGGTCTTGGGTCAAGTACCCATTCCTCAACCAATCACTGTGGTCAGAAGAATGGAATACATGGACTTGAGTCACATGACTATCCTTGGATCACTCCCCCATCCCCCAAGTCAAGAGAGGACAGCCTATCCAACAATGTGGACTGAGAGCTGAGAAGTGGTAAAAAGCAAAAAGAAAGGAGGAAAGAATGCTGAGCACGTACAACACGTTCCAGTCTGACTTGTGAAATTATAGTTCCCACAACATAAGCCAGGAGGGAGAGCAAGCAAATTGGAGGGAAGCCTGTCAGTGCTTCACTATACAAAGCTCTTAGCTTCCCCCAAACTCTGACCACGAGGCTTTAACCAGGCATGTTTGAAGTTAATTGGATCTGATCTCTGTCTTCCAAGTAACCTGGAAGTGGATGGAGGGCAGGGCAGTGTCTTTTTAATATCCATGCATAGTGATTTGCACCCATGCCTCAGAAGGCCTAGGATGTGTGTTAAAATGCAGATTCCTGGTTTTGAATCAGAATCTGTAATTCTCCAGGTTCACTGGTTTTGAATTAGAACCTGTAAGTCTTAGACCCAGGCATCTGCACTATTAACAACTTCAGTGAAACTGAAGGTTCCCTTGATTTAGAATCATTAATGCCCAGCACAGTGTGAGGCTTGGAGTAGGTACTTAGCAAACATCTGTTGAATGAATGAATGAATGAATGAATGAATGAATGAATGATTTAATGATGACTTGTCTATAGAGGTCTGCTTTTTTGTAATAGATCTATTTGGAGTTTCTATTTCTTCCTGAGTCAATTAAGCAGTTTATTTCTTTCTAGGAATTTGTCCATTTCATCTAAGTTATCCTAATTTGTTGTTTTACAGTTGTTCTTAGTACATCGCCTTATAATTCGTTTTATTTCTATAAGGTCTATAGTAATGTCCCCTTTCATTTCTGAGAGGAGTGCTCCCTTGCTTCTCAAACAGGTCCCCTTTTCCCTTCTTCCCTGACCGGGTCGGGCTGTGCCTTTTAGTAGATTAGGTAGCCATTGCTAAAGGTTATTTTTCAGGGTCCCAGAATACCCCATGACCCTAAAGCCTCTTCGACTTACTCAGTGGGGCCTGAGAGTCCTCCCATTTTTATCCCACAATCAGAGGATGGGTAGCACATCAACAGTCCTGGAGTACAATTCACACTAAAGTGCAAAGGACTGATAACCAATATCTTCTTAACAGTACATGGAAGATACAGAAAGAATAAGAATGATTCTGTTCCTGGATTCCCTTCCCTTGTGTGGTGGCCACAGATACATCCTACGGAGGAACCTAGGGCCAGGACTAGGGTGAGGCAAGTAAAGAGCCCAGGATGCAAAATTTAAGGAGGCACTCACTCTTAGGCTCATGGAAATGCAGGGCTGACACTGGGAGAGTGAGTACCTTCTTGAAGTTTGCATCCTGGGGGCCTACCTTGCCTTCCCCCTTCTCAGCCTTGCAGAAATCTAAAGTTTCTCAGAACATGCTTTGAAAACCTCTGATCAAATATACTTTATATCCATTAGGAATATTTTTCTGTCATTGTTTCTTTTCAGTGTCTATGGGAACACTTTGCATTAAAAAAGTTTTTTTATTAAGATAAATTTATTAAGATGTGCAGAAAAGTGGAGGGAATAAAATAACACCCACGTACCTATCACTTAGATTTAATAATTGGTAACATTTTACTATATTTGTTTCACCCTTCTTTCCCCTGAAGTATTTTAAGGTAAATTACAGAGATCATGATATTTCACCCCTAAATACTTCTATTTGCATCTCTAAAGATCAAATGTTTTCTTTCATAGCCACGAAACCATATCACACCTTAAAAATTAATACTTTTTCCTGAATATTGCCCACATTAAAATTTCTCTGGCTAGCCCCAAAATGTCTTTTAAAGTTGGAGCCAGTCAAGTTTCACCTGCTCGTTAGGTCTCTTAAATTTCTTTAGTCGACAGCAGCGGTTCTCAAGCAGAGATGATTTTGCCCCCAAAGGGACATTGTCTCCAAAAAGAGACACTTTTTGTTGTCACAGCTGGGTTGGGAGCTGTGTTGTTGGCATTCAGTGGGTAGAGAGCAGAGATTGCTTCTTTAACACCCCAAAGCACAGGATAACTCCCCCCCACAAAGAATCACCAGTCCAAAACAGTGCTCTACAACTTTTCCCAGCCATCAGCCTGTTGAAGAGTCTGGGTCAGCTGTGCTATAGAGAGTTCTACCTTCTGAGCTCGGCTGATTGTTTCCTCATGGTGTCATTTACTTTTTCCTGTATCCCCTGCCATTGCTAAAAACTGGAAGTTAGGTATAAAAGTAGTGGAGAAATTTAAAATCCAGGGGTTGGTGGGGGGAAAGAAACTTGCCCAAGACCACTTAGCCATTTGGTGGCCAACTCAAGCCTCTCACCCAGCGCTCCAGCCGCTGTGCTGTGGACCTGCGGTGGAAGGTGGGGGAGACCTTCCCACCCTCTGGCTGCCTTCTGGAAGCCTGTCTCGTGCCCCAGCAGTGAGTTCAGTTTTGAAGCACAGCCCTGCCCACAGGTCACCGTGCACTTCGACAAGATGCTGACCACCAATGCTAAGCTCCGGAAGGAGATTGAGGACCTACGGTACGAGAAGGCCGCTTACGACAACGTGTACCAGCAACTCCAACGACGCCTGTTGATGCAGAAGAAAACCATGAACGTGGCCATCGAGCAGTCTGCCCAGGCTTACGAGCAGAGGTGGGCTGGGGGGAGACCCTAGGGGCAGAGACGTCTCTTGGGCCCCTGCTGAGCACCCCTGCCCCCGGGCTTATGTATTGAGGGATCTTAAATCATCATCATAACTCTGAGCACTGACTGTGTGCCAGGCATGATGCTAGGTGCTCTGGGTATTATTTCAACCCTCACAACTGCCCCAGGGGTTATATCCCTATTTTGTAACAGACCAGGATACGAAGGCTTAGAGCTGCCGAAATACTTAACCTGAGAGCTAGGTAAACGGTGGATGTGGTGGGGCTGAGATTCAAACCTCTCTGCTGTGCCATCTCCTCCGGGTGCCCCTGCCTCTAGTCCTGGGGTGTCTTAGTCTGGGTTATCTCCTGGCCTCACGCTCGTAGGGGCAAGAGGCATATAGTTGGGCTGTGAGGAGCCCCGGGTTTGGAGTTGGAGAGATCTGGGTTTGAATCCTGGTTCCATCACTACTATGTTATTGTAGGACTGCTTTGGAGATTTGTGAGGATTAAATAGTATATGTATATAAGGACCGGCGGGGCCACAGTAGTTCACGAGTGCTGATAATGATGAGGTGGTGGCGGCGGTGCTGATGGTGGTGGTGGTGGTGAGGATGATGACAGAACAGTCATTTCCTGGGGATGGTCTAGGGCTGGGAGCTTCCATCATTCAGGTAAGGAGGGCTGTTCCTCCGCTCCCCGAGCCTCCATGAGTAAAACAGGTGATGGTCACTGGCAGCAAGTCCCTCTGGTCTGGGAGGGAGAGGGGAGGACAAGGGAAGAGCCTCCGACACTCAGACCCTGCACTGCCTCGCTCAGGCTGGAAGCCATGGCTCGGATGGCTGCCATGAAGGACCGCCAGCAGAAGGACATTTCTCAGTACAACCTGGAGATCCGAGAGCTGGAGCGTGTCTATGCCCATGAGACCAAGCTCAAGTCCTTCTTGCTTGTCAAGCTGAATGACCGTCTGGAGTTCGAGGAGCAGGCCAAAAAGGAAGAAGGTACACTCTCCAGGCATTCTTTCTCCCTCTCAAGTGAGGGGACCCAAGTCCTTCTGGAGTAGGGTTGCCAAATTTAGTGAATAACATTGCAAAATGTCTAGTTAAATTTAAATTTTAGACAAACAGTGAATAAATTTTTATAATGAAATAAAAAGTTATTTGTTGGTTATCTACAATGAGGTCATAATTATACGTGAAAAAAATGTATGGTTTGTCTGAAATTCAAATTTACCTGGGTGTCCTGTATTTTATCCGTCAACCCTAACCCCCAGGCTGTGTCCTTACTCTGAGGTTCTCCTTCCACTGTTTGGGGAAGGAGACTTGGTTGTGGGGTTTGGTGATCTGCTAGGAGGGTTCACAAGACTCACCGTGTAGTCACATGCATGGCTATAGGCAGTAGGGACCCAAAGCACAAGCAAGCAAAGAGGAAAGGCACATGGGGCACAGTCTGGAGGAAACCAGACACAAGCTTCCAGAGTCTTCCCCCAGGGCAGTCACACAGGACACGCTTAATTCCCCCAGCATCTCCCTGTGACGTGTATGAAGAGTTGTCTACTAGGGGAGCTCATTAGAGCCTCGGTGCCGAAGATCTCATTGGGGTCTGGTCACATAGGTGTCCTCTCCCTTGCGTACCCCAGTCCCAGCCTCCCAGAAGGAGAGCAGGTGTTCAGCATGAACCACACACACACCATCTGCACAGCCTAGGCACAGTGAGCACTCCTAGCATTTAGGGCAAGTCTGATATCCGTGTAGGGCACTGTTTACCATTTAGGTGCCCAGGTATGGCCACAGGCCACCCTTGCAAGAAGAGCCCTTTCTGAGGAGAACAGTCTCAGGACTGTTATTTTTACTCTCTTCTGAACAGACTGAAAAATCTGAGCTCTTCGGAGAGGCCCCCCCATCCTGCCTGGGGGTCAGCATTTGTGCTTTGTTCTTTGGGCATCTCTGTCTCCTCCTGCCTTTTCATCTGGGACTGTGTTGCAAGAAGTGTGTTTCTGAGAAACCCCACCTCTCACTCTCTAAAATGACAACATGTAAAGGAGTCACATGGCCAGACGTGCCTAGGAAGATCTAGAAAGATCTTTGTGATGGCCACTTGGAGGCTAAATCAGAGACAAGACTGAGATTAGGAAAGGTGGGGCTGTGGCAGGCATCAGGCTGGAGAGAACAAAGCTTGGAGAACTTTCTTGGTTCTAATTCCTTGAATTTGCCAAGGCCTGAGCCTGCCAGCAGGATTCTCTTGACCTTCACTCTGCTCAAATGTCACCTCCTTGGAGAGGCCTTCCCTGGCCACCCAGCTCCCCCATCACAGCACCTCATGCTGCTCCTCTGTGACCTGAGTCACAGTGTGGTGATGTATTTCTTCTGTTTACACGGGTATCAGCTTTTCATTTCTCTTTTTGTCTGATTCCTCCACTAAACGCTCCACGGGGCAGGAATTTTGTGTCTGCAGAGCCCAGCACAGTGTCTGGCACACAGTAGATACTCAATTAAATATCTGTGAAGTGACTAAGGAGTAAAGCGCTTGCCCCCTCTCCTGGAAAAGTCTAGCCTCCTCCCCAGGGCACAATGACAACCTTACGGAGCACGTCTCCCTGCCCGGCACTGCTCTGAGCAGCTTCCTTTCAGATTCACGGTTGCTGCTTTTCCTTTCTAGCTCTCAAGGCGAAGAAGCACCGGAAGAAGAGCAAGGGTGAGAGTTTCGAGAGCTATGAGGTGGCCCACCTCCGGCTGCTGAAGCTGACCAAGGACGGGAACCTAAATCAGCTCATCGAGGACTTTCTGGCCAAGGAGGAGAAGAACTTTGCTCGGTTCACGTATGTCACGGAGCTCAACAATGACATGGAGATGATGCACAAGAAGACCCAGAGAATCCAGGTTGGGGCAGCTCCTCTTTCCTAGTTCTGGGACCCTCACACCCTCACTGCAGGCTTTCTCAAAGTGGGTTCCTCGAAACACTCTTTGAGATGCTCTATAAAGAGGGCCTCGAGGTCTCATCGGTTTGGGAAATACTATATTCCTCCAGGGATCCCCCCTATATTTTAACCTTTCTGGAACTGGTATTTGTTTTCCAATTGACACAAACACATAATGTGGTCCTGCCCCCACACCCCCAAAAGTGACATTTATAATCCATGGCATGTTCTATAATCCAGGGTTCAGTGAACTATAGCCATGGCTGGAGACAGCCTGTGGTTGGCTTTTGCATAGGCCATGAGCTAAGAATGGTTTTTACATTCTTAAAGGGTTAAAAGGGGAAAAAAAAAGAGGATATACACAAGAGAGATCATATGTGGCCTGCAATGCCTAAAATTATCTACTATCTGGCCTTTTGCCTTAAGAACTTGCAGGGGCGCCTGGGTGGCACAGTGGTTAAGCGTCTGCCTTCGGCTCAGGGCGTGATCCTGGCGTTATGGGATCAAGCCCCACATCAGGCTCCTCCGCAGTGAGCCTGCTTCTTCCTCTCCCACTCCCCCTGCTTGTGTTCCCTCTCTCGCTGGCTGTCTCTATCTCTGTCAAATAAATAATAAATAAAATCTTTAAAAAAAAAAAAAAAAAAAGAACTTGCTGACCCCTGTTAATTAATAGCTTCACAGAATTGAGGAGAGATGGTTAATCCATCTTGAAGAGAACTGATTTACTCGAGCATAATAAAGGCTCTGACAAGTCCTGCAGTAAAGAAACCGATTTACCTTTGTTGAGCCCATAATTTCCTAAACTTAATTGACTCCTTGGGCAACTTACTCCCCAGGACATACATAAACAGCCTTTGGAACTGTCTGACTAGCATAGAATCTAAAATCCTTAGTGTGACACTCTAGCCCCTTCAAAATTTGGCTTCAACCGGCCAGTTTCAGCTCCCCTCATGACCCCAAAGGCACCTTCCACAGCCTCCAGTCTTAGCTGTCCTGTGCATTTCCCTTCTCTGAAGCTTTCCTCATGCCATTTTCTCCCCCATGTCCTGCTTTTCATCTGATGAAATACTGCTCATTAGTCCTGACCCTGCACAAATGTCACCACCACTGCGAATTCATTTCTCCTCCCTTTGAGGTCCTTGTGCTGTTCATATGCTGAAGGGAGCCACTTCCTTTTGCAATGTCACTGTTTCCTGAATATGGAGCAGGTGTACTGGCCAAGTGCGAATAGCTAGTAGCCCGAATATAGGTGAAAATAGTTTAATTTATCACTGATGAGTTAATTTTTATGAGGATTAGGACAAATGTAGCTTGCAAACTTGTGATTTAATGGTTATTATTATTTGGGGTGATAAGTAGTAACAACAGTAAAGAAATAATGATAAACAAAATGAACACAATTTGGCTGATTGAAAGAAAACTATTAGTAGACAATAATAGATAGTGATAGGTAATAATCATACAGGTGGCACTCAAACATGACGGGGATGAAGGTGGTGGTATCAGGGTGGTCATGGGAAACAGATGGCATGCAGGTGGGCCCTTCAAAATTTGGCTTTAAGGTGGGTTTTTTAAAAAGGGACTATTTATAAAGGTTTAAGGACATTACAAGGGGAAAGTGCAGGACCAGCAAGAGAGGGTTCCAGAACAGGTGAGAGGAAGGAGCTGTTTCTGGAATCAGGAATGAGGTGTGTGGTGGAAGGTGTCTCTTTGTGTCTCCTGGAGGGATTATGGCTAAGCTAGTGACCTGCCAAGGTCAGGGCATAGGGAGGGCAAGTACCCCCAGCTTCTTTCCATCCACTAATCTCTGGCTGGTGCCTCCCGCTGGCTGGGTCCAACCCAAGCCAGGGGACAAGGGAGCCCAGAGCCATAGCCCCTGGGGTCTGTGGCAGAGGGTGGGGAAGAGGCAGGTGGATTTGGGGAAAAATGGAGCATGTTCAGCTCAGGGTGTGTAGAGAGGGTAGGGGTGGGGGAGATGAGCTTGAACGGCCCTCTGTCTCCCTTCTGGAAGGTGATCTTCCAGGGGACAGGAATAATCATGTATTCCCTCTGCTTTCTGGATGCCTAGGATGGCCCTGCACCCAGTGGGAGGAACCAGGAAATGGCTCGAAAACAGTAAATGACCTTGACCTTGCCATTCACCATGAGGATAGTGTCCTTTTCTCCTTCAGCCACACAGACTGTCTCTGTCAGGACCAGTGTGTCTGATGACAGGTGGCCACTCCTGCCCTGTCCGGGCCTCACTCTCCACATCTGTAGAATGACAGACTTGGACTAGAGCAGTACTTTCCAAACTTTTGTACAATAATAATAATAATAATAATAATAATAATAATAATAATAATAATAAAGCTGCAAAAATTTTCATTTAAAGCCAGGTTGTGAGGAAACACGGTATAGAAAACAGGTAAAATGGAGCAGTTTTGGATGAAGGGGGTGGGTTGGGGGAGGGGTAGCTGGAGGGGTTGCCTGGACCCTTACAGTCTTGTCTTCTTCTGGCACCTCTGCTTGAACTAGCGTTCAGGTAAGAAAAATATATAAATCCGAAACAATGAGGATTCTAACAACTGATGTCACCCCTTCCGGAGAGAGAGCCGGGTTAGAGGTCATAACTGGTTGAATCCTGCTCTCATTCTTCTTCTGCTTGGTATCCCCTACCCCGCAAATTTAAAAATTATTAGTTGCCAACATTTAAAAATCAGGATATTCCACATGAAAACCTGGATTTCTGGTTTCTTTTGGAAAATCCGATCTGACAGCTCCGGCCCCACAGCCCCCCACTCGAAGCTGAAGGCTGCTGGCTCACATCCACACCAGCTGGGTGCGATGTGCTCCTGTGTCCCAGGCCCGCTGGACCCTGAGAGCCTTTAAAGCTTCTGCCTCCGGCGTAGGCGCTTCACCACTGCCCTCAGGTGGCCACCTGCAGTATTGCACGGAAAGTCTTTGGGCGCTGAGATCTGAAGGATGGAAGGATGGATGATAGTCCATTTGGGACCTGGGAAGTGGGCAGGATCCTGATTCTCATTTTCTAGGAGATAGTACCTTACTAGTCCCAGTGGGATGACAGAGACATACCATAGCAGAAGGATGTGAGGATGTTAGTCGGAAACTGACCCAATCAAGAAATGGTTACTAAACAAAATTGACCTTGATCTTTCCCATTCACCAAGATGTTACCCCCTCCATAGGCTACACAGCCTGTCTCTGGCCTTAACACAAGTGTGTCTGATGAAGAATAGGCAAGTCCATGATCTCCCTGGGCTTCAGGCTTCCTATTTGTAGAATGATGTTTGGACAGAACAGTAGCTTCTGAGCTTTTCTTTGAAGTTACAGAACTGTGTGCCTTTTGGAACTTAATAGAGCTGCTACTACCTGCTGAATAATTCCTGAAAACACTCATTTCTAATGAAAATGCTTAATGTTTTAAAAATCTTATAAGAAAAAGATATGCTTATTATAGAAAATTTGGAAACTAAGGATTGAATTTTTTAAATCATCCATTATCCCATTCTGTAGAGATAATCATTATTGATATTTTGATCTATTTCCTTCTGACTTTTTTTGGGGGGGTGATGCTTTTAAAACTTAACATAGTGATTATCATATAGTATATAGAGAGTTACGTATTCTTTTTTAAAGATTTTATTTGAGAGAGTGAGAGAAAGAGAGCACAAACCAGGGGGGAGAGGCAGAGGGAGAGAGAGAAGCAGGCTACCTGCTGAGCAGGGAGCCCAATGCGGGGCTCAGTCCCAGGACTCTGGGATCATGACCTGAGCCGAAGGCAGACGCTTAACCAACTGATCCACCCAGGTGCCCCAAGAGTTACATATTCTAATTGCAAAAAATGTTCTTTTGGTTTTGTTTATCCAGCAAGTATTTATTGAGCACCTACTATGTGCCAGGCAATATTCTAGACACTGATTATGGCACAGTGAACAAAACGACAAAAAGTTCTGCCCTCGTGGAACTTCTGTTCTGGTAGAGAGAAACAATAAACAGCAAGCCTAATAATAAATTATAGCATATATTAGAAAGTAAGAAGTGGATATAAAGATAGAAAGTACAGCAGGTAAGGAGGGGTTCTGGAGCCAAGCGAGGGCACAGGAAGTTGAGAAGTTAAGATTTGAGCAGAGTTGTAGGTGAGGGAATAAGCTATCCAGATCTCTGGAGGAGGAATGTTCCAGGCAGAAGAAACAGCAAGTGCAAATGTCCTGAGGCAGGAAAGGTGACCGTTTATAGTACTGGGATCATTCTAGACTGTTCATGCTGTTTTGAAACTTTTTTCCCCTGAAATTCATCAGAGATACCTCCCAACATCTTCAATGTTCTTTTTAGTGGCTTCTGGAGACTCTGGATGCTCTGTAGGAGAATCATAAGCTACTTCTTAAAAATGCAGATTCCCCAAGTTCTATCCCATACCTACAAACCTAGATTCTCTGAGAATCTGCTAATAATCTGCATTTTTAACCGTATTTTTATTTGAGACCCATTTCCCTCATGACATGAATGTACCATCACTGATTTAACTGATCTACTATCAGTAGACATTTAGCTTGTCTCTAACTGGGGGCGATTATAAGTAATAACATGACAGCTTTGAGCAGCCACTTTGCCCACATGTCCTACTATTTCCATGGGACAGATTCCTAGAGACGAAATTACTCAAAAGGTAGCAGTGTTCTAGCCCGGGTTCTCGAATCTGGTCCCTGGATCAACAGTCGCAGCAACTCCTGGGAACTTTTGCGAAATGCACATTCTTGGGCCCCACCCAGACCTACTGGCCCAGAACCTCTGGGAGAGGGGCCCAGCAGTCTGTGTTTTCCAAACCTCCAGATGATTCTGATTCATGCTAGAGTTTGATAACCCCTGCTCTGGACTTGACTTACATCCATTATAGTAGCACTAGCCACGTGTGGCTATTGAAGTTTAAATTCATTTAAATTAAGTAAATTTAAAAATTAGCTCCTCAGTGGCACTAGCCACACTTCAAGGGCTCAGTACCTACGAGTGGCTTGTGGCCGCAGGACTGGGTGGTGCTGAGAGAACACGGCCACCATTACAGTTCTATTGACTGTGCTGTTCTAGACAATTCTCCAAAAAGGATGAACCACCCACCCACCCATGCCCTCATCCTCCTTTTAATTAAGAAACATTAGGGGCACCTGGGTGGCACAGTCGGTTAAGCGTCTGGCTCTTGATTTCGGCTCAGGTCGTGAACTCAGGGTCCTGGGATTGAGACCCGCATCATGATGGACTCTGCACTCGGGGGAGTCTGCTTGAGATTCTCTCTCTCTCTCTCCCTCTTTATAAAATAAAAATAAATAAATCTTAAAAAGAAAAAAAGAAACATCAGAAAGAACCGCTGTGGGCGTAAGAGGGGCCCAGGGGTTTGGAGGCTCCGCAAAACAGGTAATTTAAATCCTCATCTCTCCTCGAGGTACAGGCTTAGTTTTAGACATGGTGTGGAGGGGAGCACCCACTATACCTTATGGTCTGGTTCTCTCCTGAGCAGGATGAGATCATCTTCTTGCGATCCCAGCAGAAATCATCCCATGATGACAACCGCTCCATCCTGAGAGAGATGGAGGTAAGACCGGGGTGGGGAGGAGGGATGTGGGAGTCTCTGTTGTTTGTCTGTCTGTCAGGTAGTCTGTGTGGTGGTTCCCAGGAGGAATACGATATTTGCACTACGAGACTCTACCGGCCTGGCTCGTGTCTTGACATGTCCTGAGCCTTTGTCTCCGGCTGCCGCCTCTACAGATATTGCTGCAGAATTTTGTCCCTATAGTCTCTTTGTCTGTTTTAAAGATTCCCTGACTTCAGGATGCCTAGCCCAGGCACTTGTGCCTATAATTTCATCCTGGACTGGCAAATCCCAGACAGACCTCTGCCTTGGTATTTTTTTCTTTCCCCTTTGTCCTGGCTGTGGTCTGCTCTCAATCAATGACAGTTATTATGAACATTTCTTGAGCAATTACTACATACCAGACACTAAGCTAAGTGCTTTGCTAGTACTATCTCATTTAATCCTCATAACAGCCCTATGAGGTAGGTGCTATGATCTCTACATTATACAGATGAGGAAACTGAGGTTCAGAGAGGTAAAGTCACTTGACCAACGTCATGGAGCTGGGATACCGGATAAGAGCTTTTGCATTGTATTTAGATGCTAATCACAGGAACTAAAGTAACAACAGCCTAAGCAAGGTAGAATTATTTACTCTGTTAAGAAATAAGTTTGGAGATAGGTCCTTCAGGGCTGGTCATGATGTCATCAGTGACCGAGGCTCCTCCTGGTTGCCATCTTTAGTGTGTGGCTTACATTCCCAAGGATGCCTCATGGTTGTATTGTCACCGCCAATGATCCAGCCATCACATATATGTTCCAGGCAGGAAGAAAGTGGGGGAGGCAAAAACAAAACAAACAAACAACAAAAAAAAACAAAGAACTTTGCTGACTGATAGGCAGCTTAAAAGTTTCTTTCCGTGAAGACTCAGCCAATGCCTTCTGTGTTTACATCTCACTGGCCATCTCGACTGCAGGGGAGGATTGGAAATAGAACTTCAGCTGGGCACATTGCCACCCCAAATACAATCAGGAGTTTGTTATTAAGGTGTAAGGGGAGTATGGAGAGCTAACGTCTGACAAAGATATGAACCCAGAGAGTGTGACCGCACAGCCCTGCTCTAATCCAGTAGTTCCCAGCGCAGGCTCCTGGGTCATTTTCCTTTCCTTCTCTGTGACGTATTTTGTTCTTTGTTGGCATGCACCTGGTTACAGGGATGGCAGTGCCATTCTCTGATGGGCCACTCGGGGGCAGCAAAGCACAAGGCACCCATTTTGCAGCCCTGGCTCAGAGAGGCCACTCCCAGGAACCTAGATACAGGGCATCAAACTTCCAGGCAGGGCCCAAGTCCAGGGAGACCCTCCTCAAGCTGAGCACGTGCTTGGGGTCCCATGTCCTTGGTTCAGGGCCACCCAGTGTCCAGCTGCTTCCTTGGGGTTGGAACTGGTGCTATTCTGCAATCAGGCTCTGGGAACAAATGCTTGGGTATAACTCTCAGAAAAGAGTTCCTAGCTGTGCGACTTTGAGAAAGTGATTTCACCTCTCCGAGCCTCTGTTTTCTCACCTGTAAAATGGGAATAATGATCATCCTCCCTGCAGTGGGCTGCGAAGTTTGCATCAAGTCATGCGAGTACACGCTAGGCACGCTGAACGGCAGAGAATTCTGAACGTAGCTATCATTGTGGTTGTCCTGTTAATCAGTGAAACCTCAAAACCACCATCACCTTGGTCCTAAATAATTGCTCAAGAAATAAAGGCCAGGTCAGGGGCTTAGACCACTCAGTAGAAGGAAGCTAAACCCAAGTTCTCTTTTCTTCTCTGACCTCAGTATTCCTCATCTGGAAACTGTGAAGAGGTGTTGAGGTGCCGTGTGTGAGGTGCTGTCACCATCACATCAGGCTGTTCATTTAACCATGGGATCCCTTAATGCACCTTCAGAATGAGAGGGCAGCTCTCGTTGTCACCGGAGGACACGCAGCCCCAGGAACTGGGGACAGAGGAGACTGCCTGGTGTGGTGGTTGAGTGACAGTTCAGATCCTGGCTTCCCTCTCCTGTCTGTGTGCTTTGGAGCCTCCGTTTCCTTACTTGGAAAATGGGGGGTGCGGATAGGACTGACCCTTTGGGACTGTTATTTGGGATGATGCATATGGAGCCACAGGGAATGGGGCAGTCTTCACAGGGCCCAGTTCACCTCAGCAAGCCGAGAACTCAGAGGAAGAGACAGGAAGTGACCAGAAGCTCTCGCCCCAGAGCAGGGATTCTCAGCCCCAGGCTGCAAATCATATTCACGTCGGAGGCTTTAAAATTCCTGAGCCCAGGCTGCACCCCAGACCAAAGCATCGGAATCTCTGAGGCTGGGGTCGGGGCAGCAGGTGTTTTGAAGCTCCCAGGTGATACCAATGGGAACGAAGGTTGCGATCCGACGGACTTGCAGGGTTTCTCAAACTTTACCGTGCCTCGGAGCCGCTAGAGGTTCGTTAAAACACACGTTGCCAGATGAGCCCAAGAATTTTCATTTCTAACAAGTTCCCTGGGAGAGCAGATGCTCCTGGTCCTGGGACCCCACTTTGAGAACTCCTGGGCTAGCGCGATGTGTTTTTAAACTGCAGTGGTGAAATCAGTTTGTTGGCTCAAACCAACATTTAAAAGTAGTGAAACAGAACAGAAAATATTAAAACACACAATGAGAGAGTATTGATTTTTGAAACTTTCACTTCATTTGATTAGATAATACATATAAGCACACACCCATATGCACACGTATGTATGTATGTATGTATGCATACATTGGGCTGCAATTTAACATGTATTCCTTCTTGTGCCACAATGTTAAAAACATGAAACACTTTCTAAAAGATACTGTAATCCTGGGGTGCCTGGCTGGCTCAGTCAGTTGAGCATCCGACTCTTGGTCTCAGCACAGGTCTTGATCTCAGGGTTGTGAGTTTAAGCCCCACTTTGGCTTCCACGCTGGGTGTTGTGCACACATACGTATATGTAAGTGAAACAAAATGTACATTTAACAATATTTCCCATCTTTACCTACAATGCATACTAGTGTTTTCTCTTCTGTTCTATTTACTTTCTTTCTTTAAAATGCTGATTGAGGCTTAATAAATTGATTTTGCATCCCCCCAGAGGTTTGAAAATCTGTAGTTCAGAAACCTTGTTTCCAGAGGGTCCCAAACTCCCATCCACACTGAAAGTCCTCATGGGCGGGGGGCTGAGCCCAGATGGCAGTCTGGCTGATGTGGGGTGGGAATTGGGGTCTGTCACCAGGAGAAACTGAGGAAGACCACGAAGGAGGCAGATACGTATGAGAACAACTCCAAGGAAATCAGCAAGACCTTGGAGTATCTCAAGAACTTGGTGGAGAAGCTGTTTAAAAAGATTAACTGTGATGCCACCACAATTCTGGGTCACTTAGGGGAGACGGGGAAAATCACCGACGACAACCTTCCACAGTACTTTGGTGAGTCAAGCTGGGGCCCGTTGGACCGCTAGGAACCATTTCCAGAGCTTTCTATGAGCAGGCACGAGGACTTGCTCTTTGGGTGGCAGTGAGCCTGGTGGTGAAGCATGTGGGCACTAATGCCGGCCTGTCTGGGTTCAAATCCTGGTTCTACTCTTACTAGCTGTGTGCCATTGGGCAACTTTCTGAACCTCTCCGTGCTTTCGTTTTCTCGTCCAAAAAAATATGAGGAGTAAACCCAATACTTCATAAGGTTGTTGGGAAGAATAAATAAAATTTAATTTTAGTAAAGCTATATGATCATATCAACAGAGACAGAAGAAGCATTTGGCAAATTCAGCATCTATTCATGATAAAGACTCTCGACAAACTAGAACGGAAGGAAATTTCTTAACCTTGAAGGTGTCTACAATACACCTATAGTTAGGGGCACCTCGGTGGCTCAGGCAGTCAAGTGTCTGCCTTCAGCTAAGGTCATGAACCCAGGGTTTTAGGATCGAGCCCCACATAGGGCTCCCTGCTCAGCAGGAGTCAGCTATCTCCTCTCCCTCTGCCCCTCCCTCCTGCTTGTGCTCTGTCTCTAAACAAACAAACAAACAACCCCCCAAAAACCCAACCCCAACCAACCAACCAAACAAAAAAACCCTACAGCTAACCTCACCCTTAAGGGTGACAAACTGAATGTTTTCCCTCTAAGATTAGGAGTAAGGCAAGAATGTCTGCTTTCACTGCTCCTATTCACTATCATACTAGTGGTCCTAAGCAATGCAATAAGGCAAGAAAAAGAAACAAAAAGCATACAGATTGGAAAGGAAGAAATTAAGTGCTCAGAGCAGTGCCTGCCACATAGCAAATGCCTATGAACTAGAATACACATTTCTAGCCATAGGCCTGAGCTCAGGATAGAGAAGGAGGGATACCCCTCCACAGATCATGACAGTTTGGAATGAACGGCTTACACTGCTCTTAGAATAAAATCTACAGTGCTTGATACAGTCTGTGTTTGGGAGTTTCCTATGATGCCCACTCCTGCTGGGTTCAGTGATTTGCTAGAAGGGCTCACAGACTCAGCATATGGTGGTACTCGTGGCTATGATTTGTTACAGCAAAAGTTTATCCTTCAGCAAAAGGAAAAAGGGCCTGGGGTGAAGTCTGGAGGAAGCCAGGAGCAAGCTTCCAAGGATCCTCTCCCAGTGGGGTCACACAGGATGTGCTTAATTCCCCCAGCATTGAGTTGTGACAATGTCAACCAGGGAAGCTTACTAGAGAGCCTGTGCCAAGGGTGTGGAAAAAAAACAGATGTTTAGTGGAAACATGTTTTGTATACCTAGTTTAGGCACACTGAGCTGCTATTATCAGTTAATGATGATAGGAACCTTCCTGAAACCCAAGTTCCCTGATGCCAGCCTGAGGCTAACCTGGGAAGCAAGCCCTTCGAAGGATAGTGGTCAGGATGCTGTGTTAACTCTTTCCTGCCCACAGCCGATCAGGTTCTGCACAGCCTGGCCCCTGCTTCCATTTCTCAACTCCTGTCATCCTGCTGTCAGTCCTTGCTTACCACCTCAAGTCACTCTCCAGTGTAGTCTTGCAACCCTCGCCTCAACACATTCTCACCTCAGGGCCTTTGCACAAGCTGTTCCTGGAATCCTTGTCCCAGTTCTTCCTCATTCTCAGATCTCAGTGTAAATGTCCTTTCTCTAGCAACACTTCCCTCCACTGTCCCACCTGAAGCTGGTCTCCCCTCCCCACACGCTATCATTCCCTCTCATGGCAGCCCCTTTATGTAACAGTCACCCAGTTTGTCTCCATGTACAGTGGCTCTCACTCTCTGAATCTATGAGGTTTTCGAGATCTGATAGCAAGTTCCAGATGCAAATATTTTTGGTTCCTGATTTTCAGAAAGAATAGCCACAGTATAGGTAGTATAAGGTTTATTTAACATATTGTATCCAAATCCAGTAGTTACCGAATCTAGATAATGAGCCTCTGGATAGCAAGGGATATGTGTATCTATTTGTTTCCTTGTTGAATTTGTCTTTCTCTCCATCTTCCTCACATACACTGAAGCTTGTGAGCTTCGTCAGGTCAGGGACTGTGTCCTTGCTGTTACTGTTACAGTCATTTTGTTTTTCCTCCATGCATCTGGAACATCCAGCCCTGCACCTGGCATAGCAGGCATCCGGTAATCATTTGTTGAGTGAGTGAATGAACACAAGACTCTGACTGCATGGGGCTGTGAAACACAGAGGAAGGGCAGGTCCCCCAGAGTAGGCAGAGAAACGTTCCTGCAGGGAACGGAGCCCTGATCCAAGTCTTAAAACACCAGCAGGCATTATTCAGGGAGGGGTGTAGGGAAAGGCATTCTAGACCGAAGGAACAGCATGAGCAAAGGTGTGGAAACCTGAGAAAGAGTGCACAGGGGAAAAATCGGTAGTTTAAGGGGCTTCCCAGGGCTCCCAGTTTTTGGTGTAACCCAGTGTTTCTCAACCTCCTTTTCATTATTTTTGCCTCCTGAGGAGTCTTTTTAGACATTCTTTTCCTAATATTCATCCTCAGGCAATTTTAACTCTCTTGATACACTATATGGTTGTTTATGTTCTGTGTGTATATCTGTTTTATGTTATAAAGTCAGGGTTGGTTTTCTTGGGTTTGTTTGGTTTTTTCGTTTGTTTGTTTTTGGGTTTTTTTGCCTCTCAGCAACCAAATTTTGCCCTCTCGGGGTGATACTGCCCCCTGGAGAATGCATGGTATAACCCACGAGAAAAACCTTGTCCTGTTCCTTCCCTTCCTCTCCAGCAGGGGGCGTCACTCACAATCCCCACCCCACCCCACCCTCAACCAGGTCTCTCCGCTGCCCTCTTGGTTCTGATGGATTTTTTTTTACAGCCATCATTGAGAAGAAGACCAACGACCTGCTGCTGCTGGAGTCCTACAAGCGGATGCTGGAGATGGAAGGGGCAGAGACCGAGACCCCACCGCCCTTCATCAACCCTTTCTGGGGTGGCTCCGCCCTCCTCAAGCCTGCAGAACCCATCAAGGTCATCCCCCCAGTGTTCGGGCCTGACCCTTTCAGCGACAAGTTGGATGAAGGTGAGTTCTCGTCCTCCCGCGACCTGTGCAGGTTGCTAGGAGACCTGTAGAGCCTCAGTTTCCCTTTATGAGCCTCGTGGGCCCATGCATTCCATTGGGTTCCACCGTGGCTGTGGCCCTTGACTTGTTTCGTAGGGAGGATGCTTCTCCCTACAGTGCAGTGAAGATCCCGGAGTTTAGTGATCCTGGGTATATATTTTTTAAATCACTACTTTGTGACCATTTAAAATGAACCTTAGAATGTCCCCAGTTTACAAACTGGAAAACTGTAGGTACACAAGTTTCCCTGATCCCATCTGTCACCCTCACCCTATGCCCCTGAGTCTGACTCCACCCACGACCATCTTGCCCCCCCCAACCATGTCCCCCAACCTCATGGCTGAAGGAGCAGCGGCTTGGCTAATGACAGAAGCCAGATGCCTAACTGTGTCCCCTGGACTCTGCTGTGGACCTTCCCTCCTTTCCAGGGCACAAGTTCATGATGCTCCCCTCACTGTGGGAAGCAGCTCTTCTCTCTGGAGGTGGGGAGAAAATTGGCCCCACCTGGGTTTTGGAGGGCAGAGTGGCCTCACGTGTGGCGAGGCTGAGACGTGAATACACCTGTAAGCCCATATTCTCGCCTGTGCAAACTGGTCCTTCAAGAAACATTTATTCAAGGGTCCAAGATGAAAGTAGGACGATGTTCACTGCAGGCCCGAACTGGAAGTGACTGAAATGCCCACCCATTAGAAACTGGTTATGGGAATTACAGTCCACCCATCCATGCAATAATAATACTTTGCAGACACGGAAAAGAATGCAATGGGACAATGTGAACTCTTTCTCACACACACAGGGTATATAAATTATGTATATAATTGTAATATATGTGGATTATAGAAATATACATATATATTTTTTCAGTAGCTCTCAACCAGGGGTGATCTACCCCTCAGGGGACTTTTGGCAATGTCTGGAGATATTTTTGGTTGTTACAACTGGGAGGTCAGGGGTGCTGTTGGCGTCTAGTGGCCAGGGATGCTGTTAAAAATCCTACAGTGTCCAAGACAGCCCTTGACAACCCTGATGTATAATAGGGAAAGAGATGTATGTAACGAGAGAGTGAGAGAGAGAGAGGATGGAGGAGGGGGGTAGGGAGGGAAGTTGAGAGGGAGGGAAGGAGTAAAGTATCTTGGTTATGCCTATAAAAACAAAGGAGTTATAGCCTGACTTACAGTGGGTACTGGTGGTGATTTATAGAGAACTTTGCATTTCTAAGTTTAACAGTTCTGTAATTGTTTAAATTTTACAATAATCTTAGGCAACTTTAGTAATCAGAGAAAACTGGATTAAAAAAAACACCTGTCCCACTTCTCTAAGCAACACTTCACGTGTGCAGGTGTGTCAAAGGTGAAGGGGGGAGACTGGGGGAAGAGTGCCAACACACACACACCTCCTGTTTGATTTAGTCAAGGCAGCTGAAACTTAGCAGGAGTAAGAGCTTGGTCTGGCGTAGCCACCTTAGCACCACTTCCCTTGGCCCTTTGCATTCCTAAAAGGAGGAGGGCAGGGCCCAGCTGCTGGTAATGCTGCCCTCACAAGGTCAGGAACTTGCAGATGATGCCCTCACTTCTGCTCAAGGGCATGTTGGTAATCGTTGGGTTCTCTTAGCGCTAGTCTCTTTGGCCCCTATGTGTGAATTCAAAGAGGCACCCCCTCTGGACAGATTAATTGAGAAAAGGGGTCCCTTCTGTGCGGACATGGTTTGGCAATCAAGTGGGGGTTGGATTTCAGCCCATCTATTCACCTGTCTCCACCAGATGACTGTGCAGTCTACATCCTGAACGACTGCGCATGGTGGCCCTGTTTCTTTGACATTAAACTAAACTCACCTTCACATCCTCTTGGGAGAAAAAATAATTATTGTCTGGGCATCCCTGTGCGGTACATCTCTACTGATGCTCTTCCTCCCTGAGCCTCAAGAATGCTCACACTCCACTCCCAGCATGATGGAGGAACCCCAAACTAGGTTTGGACATCCTTGCCTTGGGCATCCGTGAATGGGGTAGAGAGGCACCGTCCCTGGAAAGGAGGCTACCTATGCCCACCCCATGCTGGGTTTGATTTCCAAGCTCCTCACACAAGTCCTGTCTTTGACACAGTGGAGCAGCCCCTGGACCACAGCAGCCTTCGGCAGCTGGTGCTCAGCAACTACACTGCACGAGAGTTTCGAAGCAGGGACATACACTCAGACAGCCTACCAGAAAGGGTGGATGATCTGAGGCTCAAGAAGAAGTTAACGGTCTGACGTGGATGGGGCTACGTTTGTACCTTAACCAGAGAGAATAAATGTTTTGTTCTGTAACCCCAGTGCCTCCTCACACTCATTACAAAGAGACTAGACTAGGGTTCTGGGAGCCTCTCTGGGATGGGGTAGAGGAATTAGGACAGAAGAGCTGAGACAGGAGGCAAGAGTTGTATGAGGTCACCATGGCTCCTGAGAACCCCCTGAGATTGTGACCAGAACAAATAACTAGTACTTCTGAAATTAGAAATTAACCTCTTATAGTAAATGGATGTGATTTTTTGCCAAATGAGCCATATTCTTAGAATGAATGTGAGACCTGTTCCTCTTCATTTCTCATGGGAGAAATTTTCATGTGCTATCCAAGCACATCAATGGGAGAAACATTCCAATGGCATCCTAAAGGAGAGGATGTCATGGAAGCTAGGCTCTACAGATGCTTGAGCTCTTTGAAGAAAAGGGCTGTAGTCCTCTAGTTAACATTCCAGTAAATTGTGGTCCTTGATAGAAATAGTCCTGAGTGGCTGTAAAGGTCTATCTCAAATAAAGAGTTACTAGGATTCAATAATAATGACAACAGGGACATCACTAGCTCATATTCTGCCTTCATGGGAACCAGCAAAGGATCTTCCTTATTCAAGGGACTTTTGTCAGAGAAACACCATGAACAAATATACAACGTCCTGTTTATTTCAACACAGCTTCTAGATGGATTTCCATCTGCAGGATGTGTGGCCACAAGGTATCTATATGCCACTGAGGCTGCAAAGAAGATAAAGGTGGGTAATGAGGCAGCCACACAGCTTAACAGGCCAGTAGCAGGGATGGCAGCATTACCGGGCAAAGTGAGAGGAGGGCAGAGACCACCTCCCCACCAAAGACAAGCCCAGGGTTGGGTGGTGAGCCCCTCTTAGTCCTTTTCTTCCCCGTGGGTGATGATGTGCACCAGGTTCTTATAGTCCAAGTGGCCAGTCACATCAGGGGGGAAGGCGGCGAACATCTGTTCAATCTGCAATGAACCAGCAACACGTGCTGAGCATGACAGGATGGGAAGTGAGAGGAACCGCTCTGTGTGGGCTGGGTCCCTGTGCAGAGGCACAGGCAGCAGGGCTATGCTGTATGTGGAGACACGACACTTGGGTCCCCCTCCAGGAAGGCCTTGTCATCCAGCTGCTGCAGAGAGCTGCCAGGCCCAAGGTCATGGCCTTTCTGGGGCAGCCCACAGCCAACTGATCAGTGTGGGGCCCAACTTGGGGCTTCTTAGAAGGTTATTCTAGCTCCAGGGCTCCCTGGGAGGTAGGGGGCAGCCAAGACCCTCTTTGGGCCTGAGCTGAGGTTCCACATGTCCCTCCGTGCCTCCCTGCTTCCTGCCCTTCCTTGCTCTGCAGCAGGTGCTGACCCCATGGACCACCCTGTGGGATGTTCCTGGGTATCCAGCCTGTAGCAGGTAAAGCAGGAATCGCATATGTGTAAGTTGTGTATGGGAGCAAGGGGGGCCTGTGGCTAAAAGCAGACACACAACCCATCTACAGGGGCGGCAGCTGGGCAGAGCCAGCCGAATGCGGCCACGTGGGCTAGGAGGCCAGACCTTTTGGAGGAAACGAGAAATCTAGATTTTTTTTTTCAACATGCAGTTTCCACATTTAAAAAGTATTGACTAGTTATTTTAAAAAATACATATTGGCCAATAATAGCTAATACTTACATTGTCCTTACCACACGCTTCAACACTTCGTGTGTATTAGCTTGTTTAACCCTCACAGCGTACTATGAGGGAAGTTTTATTACCATCCCCACTTTACAGATGAGGAAACTGAGGCACAGTGAGGTTAAAGAGCTTGTCCCAAGTCACCAAGCTAGTAGGAGGTGAAGGCAGGCTTTTTTAACTGCTGGAGTTTTAGGGGAAAATCTAAATACAATTTTTAGTGAAATGTGACACCTGATGGCATCAGGCCTGAGAAGGCGCTATTTTAAATATTTCATTAATAATATCGACACGACCGTTGTTTATTGATACAGGACTTTGGGCAAATTAGCAGAAGTGCCCCTTTTTTCCAGGCACATTACTGCCACCTGCCAGAAAAAGTCATATATACAGCTTTAAAAAAATAATAAAATTACAACAGGACACTTTACTACCATCTGCTGGAAAATAGTTGCAACAACTAGATATTCCACAATATTATTTTATGAGTACAGCATCCAGAAGAATTGTGCAGTGCAGTGACAGTATGTGGCACATACATGACAGCGTGTGGCACCCTGCAAGCCACCCTCACTCCATCAGGAAATTGGTGCTCTAACCAGGGCTCCATGCACTGTGAGGAAGGTAGACCTAGAGTCAGATAGAATCTAGGTTTGAATCCAGGCCCCGGAATTTAGCATTGGTGGTGTCCTTTCAGGCAAGTGACTAACTTCCCTGGGCCTCAGTTTCCTCACCTATAAAATGACAGTAATACTAGTCCCTACCTCGTAGGTGGTTGAGAGAATGAAATGAGTTAGAGGGCTCAGTAGCAGGTTCTCTGTCAGTGTGGGGCCAGGGGTGTTTTAGGAAAGAGGGTCACACAGGAGCTAGGGTGCAGTGTGTGTCCAAGGGGCCATTACCTCCTCTTTGGAGAATCTCTCCGCTTGCGTGGTCAGCATGTCCCGAACGCTGCCGAGAGAGAACAGCAGGTGTTGGCACCGGGAGTGTGTATGGGAAGCAGGGAACTCCCATGTCCTCCCCCACACATCCCACTCACTAATCAGCCTTGAGCACTCCTTTGCCTTCGGGGTCGAACACTTTGAATGCATTGAGAATGGTTTCCTCTGGGTCTGCCCCTGAAAGAGAAAACAGGGTTGCATCATGCCATGGGTGGCTGGGAACCCATGGTACCCCAGGAGGCAGGGCCCAACTCTCTCCAAAGATGGAGGGGCCAGGGCCAGGCTGTTTGCTTGGAGGAAAGGCTCTGCTTCCTCTGAGCAGTGAACTTGGTATTTGGAAAGAGTGGGCTGAGAATCCAGTCATTTCTGAGCACACCCAAGCTCAAACATAGATCTAGATTTAGAAAGACTGGGATGTGTATCCTGACTCCAGCATTTGCTAGCTGTGTGGCCATAGACAAGTAGCTTTCCATCTCTGAGCCTTAGACCAGGGATAAGAGTAGAACTTACCTCCTAGATGCTAAATGAGGTAACACATCCGAAGTGCAGAGGATGAGGTCTAGCTCAGGGTAAGCCTTGGAGCAATGGGAACTGCTGCTTTTTATTTTATTTTATTTTTTCCCCCAGTGCCAACCCTTGTCTGCCCTCCCGGTGCTTTCGTTCATGCCCAAAGATGAAGACATGTAAAGATACACACACACACACACACACACACGTGCACAAATGCAGACACACATACACAAATATACACGTATGGACCTACACATGAACTTACCCTTAAGTTTCTCCCCAAACATCTGTAGGAACACAGTAAAGTTAATTGGACCTGGAGCTTCCTTGAGCATTTCGTCAATTTCTTCATTTTTCACGTTCACACGCCCTAGGGCAGGAAACACACAGTCAGCCACTGCCGCCCCCCCGCCCTGGGAGGAGCCGAAACAGCTGTCAGGACCCTGGCATTTGCCCTCGTAATTCCACTTAAGGGAATCTAGTCTAGGGACAATTAGAAATGGAGTTGAGGGGGGGCCCAGATTCACTGGAAAAGATGTTCTCCACAGTGTTATTTATGATAGCCAGGCAGCTGGAAACAACTCAAACATCTAATGGGGGAGGGACTAGCTATTTTTATAATAGTGTCTTCAGAACCTGGAACATTTTAAACAGATTTTTAAACTTTTTGCTTAAATGGGAAATGCTCATATTATAAGTTATCCCTCTCAGTTGGAGGTGGAAGAGACAGATCAGAATCTCCTGAGGGAACTTTTTCAGATTATATCTGCTGTAACCCACACAGCCTCGGAGATTCTGATATACCTATGCTAGCCTCTGCCATAAGCCCATATCGCACCTTTGTGTAAATTTTTTAAAGCCACCACTTCTTAAGATAATTTATGTTTTAAATATAAAAATCTACAGTGGCTACAGACATGAATAGTAATCTGTAGAATGGTATAGTGCACAACCTGCGCAGCTGTTCATGGTGGCCCTGAGTTCTGGGAGTGGAAGTGGAGGGGGGTGAGTGGTAGTGGCAGTTTGGACACACGTATTTTGAAAAGCTCCATACACTTGTGTTCACACTATTGAGATGTTAGATTTAAAAAGGTGAATCCAAAATAGAATGATTCCCATCTTAAAACAACCACAACAACAAAAAACCTACAAAAAAACCAGATGTACCTAGAAAAGTCTTAAAGGCTGAAATGTTACAGTGGAATGTGACCTAATGTTTAAGTTTTCTTTATACTTTTCTGAATTTTGTGAATTTTCTATTGTGGGCTGGCATTGCATTCAAAATCACAGAAAAAAGTTTTCAAAAGAAAAATGAAAGATATGTGAAGACACTTTAAGCCAAAACACTTAGCTATCTTCCGACATTTGTCTTAAAGTCCA
This sequence comes from Ursus americanus, assembly GCF_024610735.1. Lineage (NCBI taxonomy): Eukaryota > Metazoa > Chordata > Mammalia > Carnivora > Ursidae > Ursus > Ursus americanus. The sequence continues at coordinate 17,135,308 of NC_142156.1, read as the reverse complement.
AACATGATTGAGCTGTTTCTTTGAAAAATGACAAGCTCTTGACCTTTTCAGTGGTCATACCTTCCACCCCTCAGGAAGGTGGGATAAGGAGACCCTCCTGCAGGTCTAGTGGGGGAGGGGGGCATACCAAGAGCAGCAAAGGTGTCCCTCAAATCATTCTTGTCGATGAAGCCATCCCTGTTCTGGTCCATGATGGTGAAGGCCTGTGGAAGGGGGCATTTGGCTGGTCAGCCCAGGAGAAGTTGGGTGGAGGAGCCCAAGAGATTGGGCTACGGACTAGGGAAAATGGGATTCTGGGACTCGGATTCAGGGAGCACTGAAGGACATGAGATCAAGAGTCAAAAATTGGAAATTGGACGTTCCTTAAAATGTTACGCTTAGAGTTAACCATGGGATCCAGCAATTCCATTGCTAGGCATCTACCCAAGAGAGTTGAAAACATCTGTCCCCACGGAATCCTGTGCCTGAGGGCCCATAGCAGCTTTATTTACAATAGCCCCAACCTGGAAACCGCCCACATGTCCATCAACTGATGGATGGATCCACCAAATGTGGTCTTGCCACGTAATGGGCTATTACTGAGCAAGAAGAAGGAAGGAGATCCTGACACCAGCTACAACATGGATGAGCCCTGACCCAGGACACTGAGTGAAAGAAGCTAGGGCAAAAGGCCACATGCTATATGATAGATTTCTACAAAATCCCCAGAACAGGCAAATCCATGGGGACAGAAAATAGATCCCCAGAGGCTGGGGAAGGAAGGGAACGAATGGGGAATGACTGCTAATGGCTATGCGGTTTCTTTCTGGGGTGAGGAAAATGTTTGGAAGTTAGTGGTGATACCTGCACAACTCCGTGACTTCAGTAAATAACCACCGAATTGCACGTGTAGCTTACAAAGGTGCATTTAGAGTTGTGTGACTTACATCTCAAGAAGTTTTTATTTAAAAGAATCAAGTTAATACCTGGGGTCTCATCTCCCCCGCTACCACCAAAGAAAGCCCAGTTATCTATAAAATGGGGCGGGTAATCTTTCCTGGGTAGCTCCCATGAAGGCTCCCAAGAGCTTTGTAAATGCCCAGGTCATTGTACAGATGACTTATCATCGCCACGTTTTTTTGAATTCTTTGCAGCTTGTTCCTGAAAGTATTTGCACCCCCTTCCCCACGCCCCCAGCAGCTGATCTCATTCCAGGGATTGGGACAGGGTGAGGGGGAAGGGGCAGTGGCGTCTTCTCCCAGCAAGGTGACAATTTCAAGTTCAGATACGAATATTTCATCCTGGGAATTCTTTCCCTGGTGGCCTATGGGACACAGCATTCCTGTGATCTCAACATTAGTGAGGACAAAAAAGTGTAAGTGTTCGCGTCCCACTTGGAAGCCCCAAATGGTTTCCCCTTTGGTACAGAGCACACCGGCCTCTGCAGCATGTTTTCCTCTAAAGGCCCAGGTGGGAGTGTGGATGACTCAGTGTGAGCCATCACGACTGCTGGAAAATTAATTCAGAGTCTATCCTTCTAAGCCTGCGGGCAGTGGCTTAATTTGGCCTAATTGGTACTTAGGTTTACTTAATAAGGCGCACTCCCATAGAATGTGATGGGGTTTCCACCTGGCTAGTATTCAACAATGGAGGACTATATAATTTAAAATCTAAGAGATATTCTTTCTCGTCTCAGTTTGGCAGAAATAATATTTTAGGCTATTAATACCCAATGTTGATGGAGATACAGGGGGAAAAGTCACTTTTTCCTTTTGAGGCTGATCAGTACAGAGTTTCTGGAGGGCCAGCAGTCCTGGTGTTTAGTTCCTTTTTCAAAGCGCCTTTGACCCAGCAGTTCTGCTTTTAGGAATTTGCCCCAAGGAAACAAGCAAAGATGTGTTATTCATAATCGTAGTACAGTCTAAACAAAGGTAACCTCCAACCATAGGGAGTGGTTTCAATAAACGATAGAAAAAGTTGATGAGGAATTGCTCAAAGAAAAATAGCAAAAGAGTAAAATAGTTTATATACACGTAATGCAAAAATGACTTGAAGGATGGATATCAGAATGTTAACGGATTATCTCTGGGTGGTAGAATTGTAGGTTGTTTTACTCTTCTCCTTTGTGCTTTTCTGAATCCCCCCCAAACATTTTCGACAAGAAATGTGCTTTACTTTGATGATCAGCAAAAAATATTAGAAATAATTTCTTTAAATGGTTCACGCACATGTTGAGACTGGATCTGGGGTTATTTGGAGGATAAAAACATCTAGCCCAGAGGTCCCTGCAGGGAATGTGGACCGAGGGAGCGTTCTAACAGGTGGGAATCTCCATCTGGGCGGATGGTTCAACAGCTGCACCCACCTCCTTAAATTCCTGGATCTGGGTCTGTTCAAACATAGAGAACACGTTGGAATTGGCGCCTTCTGCTCTCTTCTTGGCTTTCTTCGGTGCCTGGAGGGGGCGGGAGGAGGGGAGCATCGATGAAAAGAGACAGAAGCTGGGAGTTAGAGAACTAGGTCAGGTTGTCCCATCTCTGAGTGAGCCTCAGCTGCTCATCTGTGAAATGGGCGTATGAAGCCCACGCTCATCTCAAAACGGTGATACCGGAGGGATCAGAGGAAAACAGAGTAATGTGTCTCAAAAGCATGCTGGTTCTGGTGGATCGTCAGAGATCTTGGGTCTTGCAGCACCTCCTTTGCAAACTAGGGGAGGTGGAGATGCGTCTCTGGGGAAGGAGGCAACACTTTGAGATCAGCCCCAGCAGGATCCAGCCGCCTCTGTTTCAACGCATTTCACAAAATTTCAGTAATGCACAGAAAGAGAATTGATGGGGGTGGGGGAACGTCAGGCTCACTAAACCGTGAGGAATACCCTTACGAAATGATACTTTTTCAGGGTGTTAAAACCCACTCCTCCCCCTCCCCAATTCTCCTTTGATCCAGATGGCAGTGAAATCTCCTCTCTAAATGTGCTGTCCTTGCATAGGCAAACAGTGCAGAGAAGAGCAAGTTAACCTTTGTCCCGACCCCACTTCTCTCTGACTTGAAACAGAACAAACGCTTGAACACCGTACATACATGATTTCATTTAATCCCCCAGTCAAGTAGATGCTGTCTTTTTTTTGTAAAGATTTTATTTATTTGAGAGAGAGAGAGAGAGACCAAGATAGAGCATGAATGGGGAAGAGAGAGAGAAGCAGGCTCTCCACTGAGCAGGGAGCCCTACGCGGGGCTGTATCCAAGGACCCCAAGATCATGACTTGAGCCGAAGGCAGACGCTGAACCGACTGAGCCACTCAGGCACCCCACAAGTAGATGCTGTTAGTACCATAACCATTTTACTGGAGAGTCAGCCTGGGCTCAGAGAGGTTGGTTCACTTGCCCAAGGTCACACAGTCACAGAATGGCAGAACCGGAGTTGCACTTGGGCAGTCTGACTCCAGAGTCTCTGCCCCTAATTCTTCCCCCAGACTGGCCCTGATTTGGTGGCTTCCCGCTTTGGGAGGGGGACGCCTAACCAAACAACACAGAGAGAAAGGTTTTAAATTTGCAAGTTCAAAAGGTGAAAACAAAAAGATTCTTTTCCCCAGCTGCCTGAACAAGAGAAAAGAATTACAATTTGATCCTTAAAAGCGTTCAATCCCATTTTGCAAGCCCTGGGAGTTATTGATTCCTCGAGAGGTCAGTAGACAAGCCATAAAAAAGCCAACTCTCTTATTTTGTTTTTGCGAGTCCCTGGGAGCTGCTGTTATTTGTGGCTTATCGGGGCATTGATTGGGGTTCCTCTGTGCGCACACAGCAAGCACGGCTTTTTCCACCAGGGTCTGGGGCCCTCAAAAGCCACCTTTCCCCCCCTCCCCTCTGGTCCTCTGCTCGTAGGTGCTGTTTCCTTTCCCCCTTCCCCCTCTCCGCAGCATCACACCTCACGGAGCCCTCGCTACTCACCATGGTGGAAAGGATACAGCACTGCTTCCCCAGAAGAATCCCTCAGTCTGTCCCGCTCTCCTCTCCTCGGCTTGGGAACAATAAATACTTCCTCCCTATGTTTAAAAATAACCCCATGACCACTTTTGGCAGTCATAGGTGAGGCAGACACCACCTAAGGCCCCCCCACCCCATGCCGTTCTTCTGAAGTAAGGGGAGCTCACTCGCCACCCAGTGACACATGAGACCCAAAAAGGCATTCAAGGTTAAAGAGACAGGCAGCTGGGTCATAGCGAGAGATGCTGCACGCTTTCGGCAACACTTGGGCGTTAGGCACTTGTGCTTGTCAATTTTGAGAAAGAAAACGGCAGAGAGGAGACTGTCACAATTCTCTAACGTGATCAGGGTCCCACCCCAGGGCCTTTGCACCTGCACTTCCCTCTACCTGGAGTGTTTTTCCATCAGACATTTGCAAGTCTCCATCCCTCACCTCCCTCCGATCTTTGCTCAAATATCATCTCCTCAGTGAGACCTCCCCACCACCCTGTTTAAAATAGCCACTCACCCTCTGCCCTCCAGAACCCCTTCTCTGCTTTGTTTTTCTGCAGAGCACTTCTCGCTTCCTGACATACTGTGTAATTCACTTATTTATTTTGTTCAGTGTCGGTGAACAGTCAGCTCAGGAAAGCAGGGTCCTTTTCAGTTTTCCTCACTACTCTCTCCCTGGCTCCTGGCTCATGACAGGCACACAGCAGCTGCTCAATGAATACTTGTTGATTGAAGAAATGACATCTTTCACTTACCGAGCACTTGCTACATGCCAGGCGCCATGTACACATGTCTCATGCTCACAGTTAATTTTCCGGACACCCTGTGGGGTAGAGGCCACCTTATCCTCTGTGTCCCCAGCATTCATCCTCCCCCCAACTGTGTGCCAGGCACTGTGCTAATGTGGGGGGGACTCCTGTCCGGTGACAAACCCCCTGTCATGACATTATGAGTAAGGAGTAGATGGACAAAGATAAAGAAATGCATAACCCAGATAATTTCGGGTAGTAACACATCTTACACAGGAATGAGAGAGTTGTGGAAGTCACGGGCAGGAGCTGCCTCCTGTGAGCTCGGGGGTCCTCTCTGAGCAGAGACTGGGAGAGAACGCTCCTAGCATCAGGGACAACAAAAGCCTCAGAGGGTGAATTGGCTTCTTTGAGGGGCAGAAGGACCTGTGTGGCTGGAGCTGAGTGAAGGAGGGAGTCCCGGGTACAAGTTGAAGCCAGCAAGGCAGGTGGGGCAGATCACAGTCTTGGGATTTCATTCCAGACACAAGGGGAGTCATAGGGGAGTTCAGAACAGGAGACCCTTTTTCTAACCAGTCCCGGGGGCTGCCAATGCCCCGGAACATACTGATTTGGGAGCAAGACCATCAAGTACCATGGTGGAAGGAGATCCTATCAAGCAAATCAATCCACAAATATGTTCTCAGTTGCTCTGATGTTCTGGAACCTTCCATGGACGTTACCGGGAGAAACCAACAAGATCCCTGGCTCCCAGGAATGAACAAACTAGTTAATAAAGGAGTAAGGCAGACTTTGCCCTCCTGGCCTGAGAGGGGGTTGTTCGAATGTCTCCATTCGACCTGAGAAGGTTTGAGGCAGGAGAGTGGAGTGATTTAGCCCTCACGCTGGGAAGTCAGATAAAATTGCACTTGAACCTGAGCTCTGTGTGACCTTGGCCAAGTGGCTTCACCTCTCTCAGCACATAAAGTGGGAATGATAAAAAGACCTTCCTTATGAGGCTTTTGGCAGGGTGAAAGGAGATGAGGCCCAGGCAGGCATCACTCACCTCCCCTCTCAGGCGAAGACAAAATTCAATTTTGAGGGCACAAACCCAGGAACCATTTATTGCCGTGACAAAAAAAGATGTAAATTTTTCTCCTCTTTCCAGTCACACGTGGGTCAGAGTTATCCAGGAGCATCTTCTGACAGAATCTTTAGTAACAAAAGGTTTGTTTTTCTGTGTGTGCACAGGTGTGGGGGCACACACACACACATGCACACACACATACACATGCACAGACACACACACACACATGCACAGACACACACATGCACAAAGACATATCCACGTATTTGTGCGCATACACGAAGCACATAATATGCACGCACACTCACACGCACAGTAGTGCACGCACCCATGCACGCTCACACGCCCATGCATGTGCACACAGATCAGTCAAGAAGAGCTTTTCTGTCCAAGGTTCTCTGACAACACCACAATAAATGTTTCCCTAGCTAATAGGCACACCATGGATTTTCGTTAAAACACTTGTGTGAGCAGTCAGTATCTATAAATGGCCAAGCAACATGGTTGTTGCAGCCACAGTGGATGTGCAGAATGCATGGTGGGGGATGGGGAGCCCCTGGTTCAGGTGTTCGGATGGGCTCAGGCCCTCCAGAGGCAGGTGGGTGTATAAGTGTGCCCCTGAAGAGCAGCCATACAGCTAGTCCCCCTGAGGACTATTTTATTCGACTGAATCTTTGGGACGGGTTACTGGGGGAGAGTTCTGGCTCAGTAGCTAGAGGTGCAGGGCCTCAAACAGGGCACTAAACCTTCTGGGGCCTCAGTTTCCTCATCTGGAAAATGGAGACCATAATAGTGCATAACCCCATAAGGCTACTGGGGGGGAGTGAGTGAGATTATGTGTGTCAGGCGGATTCTGGGAACATGGCAGCCTGAATAGCATGGAGCCCCATGGCTTCTGGGACTTAGGGCCCATAGGATGTGTGTCAGGCCTTGGGCTCTGTTGAGAGAACTGGAGACTCTGAGGCACTCCCTTTGCCAGTGGGTTGGGTCAGCACTGAGGAGCCCCCTAGAGCCCTGGGACAAGGTCCTAGGAGTGGAGAATCCAGGAAGACTTGGGGTTTGGGTCCATGTAGACTTTCAGGGGTTTCAGCATCAACCTCAAGAGTGCATTGGAGAGAGTGGGTGGGCTGGAGCCTCTCTGTCCTCGAGGCTGGGGTGGCTGTATCTTACCTACGAGCCGTAGGCTTACACGGCCCAAGACCCTCCTCGAGACCCTCCACCTTTCTACTGCCTATGGATTCCTACGGCTGAGAAGTGTCCCCCGACCACACAAATCCCTTGGAGCCAAAGAGAAAAATAACTGCAACTTCTAAAACAATCAGAAAACAAACCCAGTGTGTTAGTTTCCTATCGCTGCTATAAAAAATATTATCATAAATTTGGTGGCTTGAAATAGCACCAGTTTACTGTCTCACTGTTCTGAAGGTCAGACATGGAAACCGGATTGGCAGTTTTTGGCTGCATCCTTCTGGAGGTTCCAGTGGAAAATCCTTTCCTTGCCTTTTTTGGAGCCGGTCCACATTGCGTGGCTCATTCGGTGGCCTCATCACTCCAGTCTCTGATCCTCCTGCCTATCTCCCATGTTCTAAGGATCCCCCATGACTATACTGGGTCCACCTGGATAATCCAAGATAGTTCCCTGATTGCCAGATCCATAACCACATCTGCAAAAGCCATGTAAGCTAACGTATTCGAGGGTTCCAAAGATTGGGACGTGGACATCTTTGGGGAACTTGAAGGCTGCCTACGTCCCACATCTAGAGAAACAGAGCAGCTGGAGAAAACAGATCAGCCACTGAGTAATATTAATTACAACAATAAAACTTAAGTTAAAATTCATGGAACTGTACACCAGAAAATGGTCAATTTTATTGAATGGTAATTTAAAAAAAAATTACCCATTGACAATTTTAAAAGAAGAGGTGAGGAGAGGGGGGAAAATGTACGTAGTGCTTATAGATGTACTCTGTTTTTAAGCAAGAATGATTTTGATCCCGAATTCAATATCGATTACATAAATATTTATTGAAGCCTTACTGTGTGCCGGGTAAGCGGAGACACATACGTAATAAATCTGAGAAGAGTGGGTAGTTATGTTCAACTGTAATATGGCACAATATTCTCTTTTAAAAATGGAGCAGTGGATTAATTTGATTATTTCTTAAAAAACCAAGTATGTGGTTTACTCCATAAAACCAAGACAAAACAAAACACCTAGGGAAATTCAGGTGAAACTCTAAGGTGACTTCCTGGAGCTTTAAGATCTGATTTCTAAGCTAAACATTAAGTCGATGAATTGCAAAAAATGGATGGTCCCTACTGCGATCCAAATACTGGCCTAGAAATGATGTGCAGGGAGCGTCTTGGGGCAAAATAACGAAGAGGTACAAATAATCAGCATTCCAGGAGGAGAGGCCGAAAGTACGTAACTGAGACAAGAAAATTTTCTCCCGCTGCGGAGAGAGCCAGATCAGTAGCTTGAAAAGACCCCCAGGATCTGTGGTGAATGGATGTGGAAAAAAACACACACCAAGGTATATCCTGGTGAAATACACGAACTCTCAAGATTAAGAGAAAATCTGGCTAAGTCTGACTGGCATCAGACTTTTCCCTGGCTATGCTGGAAGCAGGACATCAGAGAGCAGAGAGCCCGTGGACCCCAGGTCCCACAGGGTCCTGGTCATCAAACCGATTGAGGACAGGAAGAATGTTTGCTTTTGATTTTCCTCAAGGTGGCCTGGTGTGATGGCTCTGGGTTTTGGAATTGGATAAACCAAGGTTTGATAAACCAGGCCAGCTTGCCTGTTTGATCTTCTGAAGTTTCTTCTGAGTCTCAGTTTCCCCATCTGTAAAATGGGAATAATTATAACACTGACCTCATAGGGTTTTCATGAGGCTTAAATCAGATAGCGCATTGTGAACACTCCATAAATGTTAGCTGCTGTGATTGTTTTGGGGTGCTTGACTGTTAGACCCCCCACTTGGGGCCAGGAAGTTAGTTTCCAACCTTTTCCCAGGCCTAGCGGACAGGAATCTTTGAAAGGGAGACAGTCTTTTTTTCCATTGACCATTTGAAGCCTCGCCATGGCGCACCATGGAGGGTCTCAGGGTCAATGTCTCCATTTGAACTTGGATTTAATGCCTTTGCCTGGTTGACTGTGTTTTCAGTGGGTAGAAGGGAGGCTTGGAATGAGGGAAACAGGTAAGGAACACTTGAATTCCTATAAGGCTTTGATTCCCACTTTGCTAATCACTGCTCCTGATCTTCTACTTCTTTTTTTTTTTTTAGGGTTTTATTTTTTTATTTATTTCAGAGAGAGAGAGAGCATGAGCAGGGGGAGGGACAGAGGGAGACGCAGAGGGGCAGAAGGAGAAGCAAGCAGACCCCTGCTGAGCAGGGAGCTGAAGCGGGGCTCTCCTGATGGTCTTCTAAAGTAAACATTAACATTTTAAATTTCGAAACGATGCACGGTCAAATAGGCAAAATGCATCTGCGGAGTTCCTGGGTTTAGCAAAAAAATATAGAATGCCCTGTTAAATCAGAATTTGGGATAAACAACAAGTAACTGGGGGCTCGAGGGGTGCTGGGGATGTTCTGTATCTTGACCTGGGTGCTGGTTCTACAGATGTACTAAGTTTGGGAAGATTTGTGGAGCTGGACTTCTGTATCAGTGCCCTTCTCTGTGTCCGTGTTACATGTCCATCAAAAGGTAAATCAATGTTATGTGAATGAGTGCATTCTTAATATAAAACAGTTTGAAATACTACAGCAATATATTGACTAAAAAGCTTCCTTTCTATAGTTGCAGGCAAATCCTTCCAGGAGGGAATGTCTTTGTGTGTTTGGTGTAAAGTCCTGCAGACTATATGTTTTTGTTTTCATTTTGTGGTTTTATAAGTTTTTATTTTATTTTAATTCCAGTGTAGTTAACATACAGTGTTCTATTAGTTTCAGGAGTAGAATATGGTGATTTAACACTTCCGTGTATTACTCACTGTTCATCATGGTAGTGCACCTCCCCTCTGGTAACCACCAGTTTGCTCTCTATACATAGTTAAGAGTCTGTTTTTGGTTTGTCTCTTTTTTCCCCCTTTGTTCATTTGTTTTGTTTCTTAAATTCCACATATGAGTGAAATCATGTGGGATTTGCCTTTCTCTGACTGGTTTAGTTCGCTTAGCATAATACTCTCTAGATCCATCTGTGTTGCTACAAATGGCAAGATGTCATTCTTTTTTACGGCTGCATAATATTCCAGTGCATATATGTTATATACACACATATGTGTACCACATCTTCCTTATCCATTCATTTAGCAGTGCACACTTAGGTTGCTTCCATAATTTGGCTCTTGTTAATAATGCTGCAATAAAACTCAAGGGTGTGTGTATCCCTTCAAATGAGCGTTTTTGTATTCTTTGGGTAAATACCCAGTAGTGCAGTTGATTACTAGATCACAGGGCAGGTCTATTTTTAATTTTTTAAGGCACCTCCATACTGTCCTCCACAGCGGCTGCACCGGTTTGCATTCCCACCCACACTGCACGAGGGTTCCTTTTTTTCCACATCCTCACCAACACTTCTTATGTTTTCCAGACTATATTTTTAATTGTTTGCTTTTTTAACTTGAGCAGCACCTGTGAGAAAGTGCATGTCTCTTAAGTGCCCAGGGCAATGAGTTTTTGCCTGTGTCCACGCTGTGTTACCACCCAAGTCAAGACAGAACATTCCAGCTCCCAAAACTTTCCCTAGGGCCCATCAACAATCCCCCCAAAGTAACCTTTTTTTTTTTTCTTGTTAACCTCTAGCACCATAGATTCGTTTTGCCATTGTAGAACTTCATAAAATTCCTTCTAGACTTGCTTGAAATAAAATTTTCATTTTAGAATTCACAGAAAAGTTGCCACGTTCCCATATACCCCTCACTCAGTTTTTCCTAATGTTAATATCTTACGTTACCCTGGGACACTGGTACATTACTATTTTTTTTTAAAAGATTTTATTTTATTCGACAGAGATAGAGACAGCCAGCGAGAGAGGGAACACAAGCAGGGGGAGTGGGAGAGGAAGAAGTAGGCTCCTAGCGGAGGAGCCTGATGTGGGGCTCGATCCCATAACGCTGGGATCACGCCCTGAGCCGAAGGCAGACGCTTAACCGCGGTGCCACCCAGGCGCCCCTACTGGTACATTACTATTAACCGGACTTCAGAGTTTATCCGGATTTCTCCGATCTTTCCGCTGCTGTCCTTGTTTCCGTCCCAGGATACCATATTGCATTTCCCAACTCTTTCTCTCTCTCATTTGCACCTACAAATATACATTTTTTTACATTGATATCATAGCACACATATACATAACATACAAATACACTTTTTCACACAAATGGTAACACACACACACACACACACACACACACGCCACCTGGGCCTTTCCATTCCAGGACATGCCTTGGAGGCCTTGAGAGGAGTCCCGGCCCACACTAAGGAGATGGGATGCATATCTTCCCCTCTGTGGCCCATCGAGAGGTTGGTGGCAGAGCCGGGCCGTGCACCCGGCACACTTAATACATGCTCTTAGAACACCAGCTGAGCAGGGGTGCCAAGAACAAAACAAAGAAAAACTCTGCAAACTTTTTTTGGAAGGGATTAGATATATTTTTAAAAAGGATTAAAATAGTCATCGTGGGGGGAAATCAGAACATTGTGGGATGTTCTTATGCTAGTTTGACCATTACGCACTGTTTTTATCTTTCATTTTATATGAGGCTGTGGGAGTCAGCGTCTTTTCTGCTTTTAGGTATTTTAGAAGTTTTAATCCAGCCCCAGCTGGGGGCATTTTAAAATTAATTTCTTTTGTAGGGTGCTTTTTCCTCTCTAGCTCCTGGATTTCAGATCCAAGCCATTATGCCCCACCTTGTAAGGTAAACAGGAAAGCCTTCTCCATATGGTTGTTTTATAAAATTCTTTGGCGAATCAAATGAGTTCATATATTAATATCAGTGACTTAAAGAGTTAATCTAGTAACACATTAAAATTAGGACAGAGCCTGGCACAGAAAAGTGCCAGATACACGCTTGCTATGATACCACTGGAAGTAACTGGCTTAGCAGGTCAACTTGCCTTGGGACGTCATGCCCCTTTAAGGGGGGTGGTGAAGTCAGCCATCTCCCGACAGAACAAAGGCATACCAGGCCCTGCCAGCCCAAAGCCTGGTGGCTGATAGACTCTGTCATCAAGTGATAGCGCCTATCTCTCTATGTCAGGGCCCCCAGGCGTCAGCGGGAGCCACCAAGTGGGGAAGGCAGCTTCTCCTGCAAGTCAGACATGGGTGGACCAGGCCTTGTGCCTAGTAGAGACAGGTCAGCCACATCAGTGGGACCCTCGCTGTGTGCAGAGTGCAGTTTGGGCAAGCATCATCAGCTCTGCCTGCCTCGGTTTCCTCATCTGTGAAATGGGGGTAATAATGCTCCTTACATTAACAATCTTAGGAGGTTTGAATGAGTATGAGTGTAGTTTGCTGATACTTGGAAAGTGCTGGGACACTGCTGGGCACAGGGAGTGTTCAGGAACTGTCAGCTCTTATTCTTGCCTGTTACCTGGGTCCAGGGAGATGGGAGTCAAAGAAATAACATGGTCAAATACGAATTCATTTTTTCTCCTTTTCACCTCCAAAACCCTTTTTCTATTACGACTTTACCGCTGTTTTAGGCACCCAGACCAAAATCCTCAGCCATCTTGATTCTTCCCTGTTGGTGACAAAATCCATCTATTTTGCCTCTAGAATGTCTTTTTTTTTTTTTTTGAGATTTATTTATTTTAGAGCTTGTGCGCATGAGCAGGGGGAGGGGCAGAGGGAGAGAGAGAGACGCAGACTCCCACTGAGCCATCCAGGTACCCCACCTCTAGAATGTCTTGCAAATCCACTTCCCCCCAGTCCTGTCCCCCAGTCCTGTCTGGCCTACGGTAACAGATCTCAGTTGGTTTGGGGCCTGTCCTCTTATGACTTTCTACCCCTATCTTTCACATACCCCCCACTCTAAATACTTTCCTTCATGCATCACTCTGATGCTGACCCACACATGTTCCAGAACCCTCAATGGTTCCCCACTATGTCGGGAAGAAATCTCCCCTCCTTGGCTCAATAGTTAAGCTCTTTTACCACTTGACCCTGACCTACGAGAATGGTGCAATGATCAAAAGCTGGATTCCAGTTCAGCTCCTCCACTTCCTTAACTCTGGGGGCCCTGAACAAATGACTTAACCACCCTAAACCTCAGATTCCCTTGATAAACAGGGGAAACAGTGGTGCTGACCTCAGAAGATTGTTTTTAAAGTAAAACTAGAAAATTGTGATACTAATGATAGCAGCTAGCATTTATTATGTGCTTACTCTGTGCCGGGCTCTGTTCCAAGTGCCGTCCACATGACAGCTCCTGCCGTGTGTGTGAGCGGCTTTGCATAATGCTGGGCACAGAGTACATGCATCATGTGTGCACATACACATGTGCGTGTGTGTATGTGGTTATTATGGTTCACCTTTCCAGGCTCACTTCCTACTCCAGCCCCCCCCCCCCCGCTAGGCCCGAAATGCAGAGCTCTTGTGGGAAGATGCTCCAGGCACCTGGAGAATATGCTCGTTTTTGAGTTGTTCCTCCTTTTTTGACAGCTTCGTGGTGGAGAAAGGACACACCTGAGCTGGCTGAGTACGGCAGGCGTGTGTTGGCTCCTGGAGGGGATATTAAGTCTGGTGGTGGATCCTTAGGGGTAGGCAGTAAAGACTGGGGATAGTAGGCCTGCCCCCACCATAGCTGCCACCCAGCCATTGCCCCTTGAGCTTGCCAATCTGAGGTCCCCAATGAAACCGGACTCTCACTTATCTCGAGCTTCCTGTGTGACAGGCATCATGCTCGGTGCTCTACCCGTCGTCTTAGTTCATCTTCAAACAGCACTGTGAGCTACTAATATCAGACCCATTTTCCAGATGAGGAAACAGGCACAGAGAGGAGCCGTGAGTCTGGAGGGCCCCACTGCCAGTGCCTGCCGGATGTTAACCCAGAACATCAGACTCTACCCCTGAGCCTCTTCCCACCTTGATGTTCCGATTTTAGGGCTTGGGAATCCAGGCCCCAGCTCTCACTGCTCACAGGGAACCCAGAGGTTGGATCCCGCCCCAGACAGCCAGACAACCCCTTGGTGGCTTTTTCTCTCCTGGTATTTTTAGCTCTTGGTCATCTGCATTGCCTGTGTGGGGGACAGAGGCACCCAGACAATTCCATTTTTACTGGTGCCCTTCAGATGCCCGCCTGCCCACACCCACCCGCCCCGCGGGCTCAGCTGTCTTAGTGGCGTGCCTGGCGTTCCAGGGCCATTGTTCCTCTTGGTGAGGCCCAGATTCCAGCAGCAGCTGCTGCCCCAGCCTCCCCCCACCAGCTTTTCCACACCCTCCTTTGCCCGCCTGTCAGAACCCCTTTGCTGAGGCCGTGGCATCGTGACAGCCAAACCTGTCACCGTTGCCCTACTCTGGAGCTATATAAAGGTCGTGCTCCTGGCTCATTAGTCATCCGACCTGAGGTGCTCAGGTGAAGGACCTTTCAGCATGCCTTCAGCTAACACACAGCTTTGCAGGGCCGGAGCCCCTGTCCCTTCCCAGCACAGACAAGGGTGTTCACAGGGCTTTGGTTCTGGAGAAGGATTCTCAGCCTCAGCTCTAGTGACATTTGGGGCCAGATCATTCTTTATTACAGGCAAGGAGGCTGTCCTGGGCATTGTAGGACATGAAACAGCATCCCTGACCTTCACCCAGTAGAGGCTAGTGCACCGGGAGCAACACACACCCCCACCTTGGGACAACCAAGTGTCTCCAGACACTGCCCACTGTTGCCTTAGAGGGGAAATTATCCTGGGTCGAGAACCACTGACCTAGAGAATTATTACTAGGATGATAGAGAGGGGTTCCCTGCCAGTAGAGAGTTTGAGGGTGGTTTAGGGGCGCTGATGTCCACTGACCACCCTTTGCCTTTCCTCCTGGTGTCTCCTGGTCTAACCATAGGGAGAAGGGAAATTTGGAGTCAGGTCTGGGATAGAATGCTCCCTCTGCCACTTGTTAGCTGGGTGAGGGAGGACAAGTGGCTTTTCCTCGTAGAACCTCTCTTTTCTCATCTGTGAAATGGGTTGGGTAAGAATACTGACCCCGTGGGGGTGCTGTGAGGCTGCATTGAGATCATGTTGAACAAAATGCAACTTTGTTTTTGCCTTCCTATTTCCCAGAGTAATCTAGCCTGCCCTTAGGTGAAAAGGCAAGACTTTTCTGCTCATGGCTTTTCTGTTCACTCTTAGGTAAAGGACTGCCCTATGGTCATTTAATCCCTAACACAGTCTTACTTCAGTATTTAGAAGGTTTAGCCCCAAATGGGAGTCCAGCTCAAAACTTCTCCCTTGATTTCATGTCCAGCCTCCTGTCCTCCCTCAGCTCAGGCCTGCAGAGAGTGCACAGCTGTCCTGATCAAATCTCTGCAACCACCCATCTGGATGACTCCAAAACCTTCCCCAAGTATCTCCCTGTTTTCAGCTTTTGACCCCCTGCAGACTGTTTCCGCATGGCAGCCAGAGGGACCTATTCAAAGCTGGTTGTCACCACCCATACTTTCAAGTGACCACCCACGCTCTTAAGATAAAGACTCTTCCATCTATCTGGACCCTTCTTCCCTCCTCTCTTTATCTAGATCACGGTTTCTCAATGTCACCATGCATGGCCCTAGAACTTTCTTTCAGGTCTCTGAGAGTGCCTACAAAGGAGGAATAGCAAATGCACCACCACTGCCTTATTCAGTGTCCATGGCAGACATTGCTAGCCAATCACAGCACTCTCTCTGATTGAGCCAGGATGGTCATGCTAAATTGGAGTTGGCAGGCGAGATGAGCGGACATCTTTGACCTCTCCAACATGGTCGGAGGCGGGGGATAAAGAGTGAGGTCCTCAGCACTATTGACATTTGGGGCCAGATAATTCTTTGTTGTAGGGAGCTGACTTGTGCATTGGAAGATGTTGAGTAGCATCTCTGGCCTTTCCCCACTAGATGCCACCCAGTTATGACAGTCCAAGATGTCTTCAGACATTGCTACCTGTCCCCTGGGGGGCAAAATTGCCCCCATTAGAGAACCATAGGTCTTCTCGTGGCTTTTCTGCTCGCTCTTAGGTAAGAGAGTGCTCAGGCCTTTCCCATGCAAGTTCTGGACTCACTCTGGAACCATCCTCAGTCCCTTTTGAATTAGGTTTCATGGAACAAGTGTGTAACAATCACCTATGATGTGCCAGGATGAAGGGCCCTGGGAAGATGAATGAATCCTGGCCTCTGTTCTGGAAGGTTCTAGAGAAAGAGACAGACTAGCAAAACGATAAGGCAGCATGCTGTGAATGCTGCAATGAATGACTACTGACATGGTGCCAGGCACTGTGTTGGGTGCTGGGGGAAAATGGTGAGCCAGATAGGTGCAGTCTCTGCCCTGTGGAGTCACAGTCCAAGCAGAGAGTCAGACGCTCATCAAATAATAAGACAAATAAATGTGAAATGCAGCTGTGCTAGGTGAGGGAGAAAGGCGCCTGGTGCTAGAGACTTTTATCTGGGGAACTGGGTGAGAATGAATAAATTAACTAGACCATCAAAGATGTCAGCTCATCTCCCCCGCCAACTCCAATTTAGCATGGCCATCCTGGCTCAGTAAGAGAGAGTGCTGTGATTGATTAGCAATGTCTGCCATGGGTGCTGGATGAGAGAGTGGTGGCGCATGCCACGTGCCATGTGTTTGCTATTCCTCTTTTGTAGGTATCCTCTGAGACCTGAGACAGAAAAAGAAAATTCTAGGGCTATGTGTGTTGAGGAGAACAGGAGAGAATTTGGGGTTAGGACACGTAATGGAGCCATTGTATTTCCCCAGGAAAAGCCAGACAGAAAAGCTAGGTTTGCCCTGTTCTTCTAGGTGACTTTGGACAAGGGAACAGGAGCCTGAGGGATTAAGGGGGAGTACATGCTAATATTTCTGTATCCTAGCCAGGGTCCACTGCATTTTACAAAGGACAAAAATAGACAGGAGAGACGAGAAAGACAAAGAGGGACAGATCACAGAATCTGCTGTGGAATGAAGGTGTGAGGCCAACTAGAGCCTCTGAGGTGAGTCATGGTCTTACAAGGGGAACAGGCCCCAGCGAAGGGAAAATTTCTGCCTGGTAGAATGCCCAGAGACTGTCCTCAGGGTGAACAAGTGAGTATTAATCCAAATGGGGAGAAACAGCTCTGATCTTAATTCTGAATGTAGAGCTGGGACCCCTGGATCAGTGAGGAATACTTTGGGCTGCAGGTGACAGAAGACCATTAGCAGCAGCTTAAAGCAACAGGGAGTTATTTTTCTCTTATAAAAAGGAGTTTGGGAATAGGAGTTCCATGGTTGTGGTAGCTGGACACCGTCAGAGATCCTGGTGGTGTTTCTGTGATTCTATTGGCTTTCCCTTCACACTACCAAGATAGCGGCCACAGATCCAAGTAGCCTGTCTATTTCAAGGAGGGAAATATCTTTTCCAGAAGCTCCCAGGAGACTCTCCATATATTTCATTGGCCAAAACAAGGTGAGGTGCCCATGTCTACACCAAGCCTGGCCTGCTTTCTTTGAGATCAAAGTCTCTTTGGTCAAATCCTAAACACAGATGGAGTTCTGTTAGCAACAAAAAAGGTAGCAGATAGATTTGGGGTAGGCACCGCTCACCCTAATGCCTACAAAATAGCTGAAGTAATTTTTCCCAGAAATATATAGTGGAATATAAGATGTTTTGTAACCAGAAGTTTCTCTAGCCAAAGAGTCTAGTTGACTACTTGTCAGGCACTGTATTAGTTGCCTTATTTCTATTATCTTATTAAATCCTTAATAATAAGATTATAGGACAAAGGATGTGGAAACTAAAGAAGAGGGCGGAGCCAGCACCCGAACCCAGGATTCTGATTGTAAATGCTAAACTATATCCCGCAGGGCAAACATTTACTAAAACAGGCATGGGGGATGCTTTGCCAAGGCTGAAAGCCTGGAAATTTTCTCCACCAAGACTGCCTCTGGCTACTAGGAGAAGAATTCAGATTTAAATATCCTGTTCTCATGTGGACCTCCCCAAATCAGTCTACCTCTGCTTCTCTTTTTCACAACATCCTGTTCTTCCCTTGCAGACCCCTTACTACAGTGTTAAATTAGATACTGTGATTTATTTATGGGCTAAGCATCTGTTTCCCCCTAGAATATCAACGCCATGGAGGCTGAGATTTTTGTCTTTTTCTCTGCTGTAGTCCCAGCACCTGGCACCATGTCAGGCCCACAGTGACTGCCCCGTAAAAATGCCAAGTCAGTGAACAAATCTGGCCAATCCATTTCCTCTTCCATAACTGAACTTGCACATTCATTTATAAGTCCGGGTAAAAACTGGGTTTGAAATTCTCGTTTTGTGGGGTGGTTTGGATAAAAGAATACATGCTAAACACAAAACCGGAGAAAAACTCTGGACTTGAACTGACTCTAGAGAAACCAGAAGTTTAAAAAAAAGATCACTGGAGGGGTGGCTTAGAATTACAGCTGATTTCCGTCAAGTTCAGGCCAGGCCAAATTTTTCAACAGGAGAAATCCATCCACTGTGAGAGATGAACTAGACCTGAATTAGGACTCAGAGCCGAGGGAGTGGGCCCCAATTCCTTCTCAACCCCTCTTCCAGCCTGGAAAGGCCCCCACAGACTTATCTGGTGGCCCAGAGGAGAACCCAGGGGCCTCCTCCACCTGGTTCCTCTCCAGATTCCCAGGTTTAATTATTAGAAATGCATCTAGACCATCAGCTGAGCCCTGCAGTTCTTCATGTTTCCCAGCAGGGGGCGGTGCGACTTTAGGGCTCCAGCCCAGCTGGGTCTGCTCACAGGCAAATTCAGGGAGAAGGAATCTGGAAAGGTGAGAGCGACATCTTTTCTCCCACCTGTCCCTCGCTGGCTTCCCAGATCCATCTCATCCACACCACTTCTGAAAATCAGAAGGGCGAGGATGAAAGTTTTCCTAAAGGAAAACCATTTGGTTGTTTGTATTTCATTCATTTGTGCATTCATTCGTTTGTTCCTCCAGTATTTATTGAATTCCTACTATGCTCCAAGCCCTGTTTTAGGCTTTCAGAATCAACAGGGAACAAAATAGGCAAAAATACCTACGGTCCTGGACCTGACCTGGATAGGAAGAAGAGCGGGGGAAGAGATCATAGGTGATGAACATAATAAATAAGAAAATTACATATTAGGCTAGAAATTGTTATGTTCTTCTGTGGAATAAAAGAAGGAAATACCATGTAGTAAGAGGGAAGTGAGAGAGAGGTGTGTGTGTGTGATTTTAAATCAAGTGGTCAGGAAGGGTCCTGGAGAAAATGACATTTGAGCAAAGACTTGGAGGAAGTGGAGGATAGCTGACGGAGAATATTCCAGGCAGAGGGAACTGCTGGGGCCAAGGCCATGCTGGTGTTAGTTTATAGTTTTAAAAAGTGCAAAGTGATATCTACCTACTGTGGGAAAATTAGATGTTGAAAAAGAAAATTATCCCTTTACTCAGAAATAACTTGTTGGTGTATATTTTTGTGGTCTATTTTTAAGCACAAACACATACAAATACACATATATCTTCTTTTTTTTTTTTTAACAAAATGGGGGACATTCCATTCATACAGTTTGTTTCATAGTCACTTGTTTGCTTAATAAGGTAACCAGAAGATCATTCCATGTCAATAAATATTGATCCACATATCAGCTGTAGAATATCCCATTGTATGGATGCCCCATATTTTATTCATTCATTTCCCCCTGTAATGGGCATTTAGACTCTTTTCAGTCTTCCCTTAAAAATGGTGATGCAGCCACCATTCTTGTAACATTTTTACATTGTCCAAGTATCTAATTATTTCTTTAGGAAGCACTTTCACGAACTGCTGGCCTGAAGTTTGTGCACCCTTTGAAAGCTTTTATATGTGAGATCTATATGTTTGTCGAGAGGGCATTTGGGAGGGCTTCAGGGGGACCTTATGGTGGCCTGAAGACATGCTCCTTGGTATGAAATTGCCTTTTCTGAAGAAACATAAATATCCTTCAGGAGGGTTTGTCTCCAGGGGCTGGCCATATGGGTAATTTTTATTTTAATTTTCATCTTTACACATTTCTATATTAATTTTTTCTATATTGGGCATGGATTGCTTTTTATATTAATTTTTCTCACAAAAGCAATATTTGCTTCTTATAAAAACCAAACACAAGGGAAGTGTGGTAAGTAGAAAGGGAAGGGTCCTATCTCCGCAGAAGTTGCCACAATTGATTGTGTGTGTCCAGCTTTTAGACAGGGTCCAGTCCCTGTCCACATTTCTGCTTTTACTGACACATCTCTCTCCCCTGTGCTCACTCTGCTCTAGCCGCACTGGCCTTCTTGCTCATCCTCAAGCACACCAAGCTCATTTGGCCTCAGGGCCTTTGCACCAGCTGTTCTTGCTGCCTGGAGTCCTTCTCTCAGATCTTCACATGGTTGGCTTTTTGTCCTCTATGTGTCTGAGCCCAAATGACCCCTTCTGAGAGAAAGGGTCCCCCCCGCAGCCCCCAGAGTAAAGAAGTCCTCCTCTGACTCACCACATTGTCTTGCTTACTTCCTTTTTAGCACATAGGGCAATCTGAACGGATCTTGTTTTATTTATTTGCTTCCTTATTTTCTGTCTCCCCTGTTAGACTTGAAGTTCCCTATAGGCAAGGATTTTTGTCTGTCTTGTCTACCACTGTCCAGTGGCTGGCATGTAGAAGGTTCTCATTAAACATTTATGAATGCTGTTGCATGAATGGGCATACATAAACATGCTTATGCTTGAAAACTAAATGGAGAACTCTTACAACTCAACAACAAAATGATAAATAACCCAATTTAAAAATGGGCCGAAGACTTGAATACACATGGCCAAGAAGCACATGAAAAGATACTCAACATCATTAGTCATTAGGGAAATGCAATCAAAACCATAATGAAATACCACTTTACACCCATTAGGATGGCTATTTTAAAAAAAAAAAAGAACCCAGAAAAGAAAAAGTGTTGACAAGGATGTGGAGAACTTGAAACCCTTACAAATTGCTAGTCGGGATGTAAAATGGTACAATTGCTGCGGAAAACAGTTTGGCATGTCCTCAAAAAGTTAAACAGAATTATTATATGACTCAGCAGTCCCATTCCTAGATGTAGACCCAAAAGAACTGAAAACAGGTACTCGAACCAAATCTCGTACACAAGCATTCGTAGGAGTACTATTCGCGATGGCCAAAAGGTGGAAACAACCGAAATGTCCAGCAACTGAGAAATGGACAAAACGTGCTATACCCAGACAAGGAATATTGTTCGGCTTTAAAGAAGAAGAGAGTGCTGACAGCTGCTACAACATGGGTGAGCCTTGAAAACACGATGCCCCGTGAGAGAAGCCAGACACAAAAGGTCACATACTGTACGATTCTCTTTATATGAAGTGTCCAGAATAGGAAAAGCCACAGGGACAGAAGGCAGATTGGTAGTTGCCAGGGGCTGGGGGAGGGGACTCTTTACTGGGTATGGGATGGGTTGGGATGATGAAAATGTTTTGGAATTAGAAGCAATGGTTACACATCATCGTGAATGTACTGAATGCTACTGAGTTTTTCACTTTAAAGCAGTTAATTTTACGTTTTGTGAATTTTACCTCACTAAAAAGAAGAATACTGTCATAACAATAATCAATCAAATTAAGATCATGTTACACATTAAAAAAATCACATGGGCTCGTTTAAAAGATGTCTTCTGTTCTCACTTTCTTCACTTAATATATCTTAGATATTGTTCTCTGAGGGGCTACTTTGGTCTTTGTAATGGCTGCAGAGATTTCCATTGTGCAGAAGTCTTGAGTTATTTATTTGATCCCTTGTGGATGGACAGCCGGTGTTTGGCCATTATAAACAATGATGCACGGAGCATTTCCTCGAGGGCAGGATCAGACTGAGCAGGGCTGGGAGGGGAGACAGACTTCAGCAGCACCCGCTCTCTGCATGCCTAGCGCAGGGCTTCGCTTTAGAGCTTGTTCAGGAAGGCGGGACAAAAGGAAGAAACAAGACAGAGGAAGACATGAGATGGGAGATGGGGGCTGGGGAGGAAGGACAGAGAAGAACGTGGTCCCAGCGTGGGCGTGGGAGACAGGCTGCCTGGGCTTGAGCCCACTCGGTACTGCCTCCTGCTTGTGAGGCCATGGGCAGCATACCTAGCCTCTTGGAGCCTCCGTGTCCCCATCTGTCAAACAGGTACAATCACAGTCCCCACCTCATGGCATTGTGAGGATTCAGTGAGCAATTTCTGCAAGTGTGTGGTACAGGGCTGCGCACGTGCTAGGTTTTCAGGAAGTAGTGGCTAATATCCGTGTTGGTGTTATTGCTAGCATCATTGCTATTTTACTTCCTCGATGAGTGGCTCGAGAGAAGGCCAGTGTGCCCGTTTTACAGGTAAGGAAGTTGAAAGAAAAGGCCACCAGCCGGGTCACATAGTCCATAACGCACACGTGGCAAAGAACTCGTTCAGGGATGCACCACGTTCCTGGCCTCCCTCCGCTTCTCCCACGGCATCCTTCCTCGCCTTGATGAGCTGCCCCAGATGTCCAGGATGGGAACTCCCAGCTTTCCTAGGGAGCCAACATCCGGTATCCAGAGAACAAAGAATCAGGCTGCTCAGAGAAGGCTGGCATCTGGAGGCATGGTGTGGCCATCTCTACTTAGGGCAGTTGTGTGCCACCAGCTTGAGGCAGGCAGAGGCACGGAAAGCAGTGACGCACGTGCTCCAGCAGGAGCCCAGTGTCTTGGACAGGCAAGGGAAGGGGCAGCGAATGAGACTGGGGGTCTTCAGGAACCTGACTCCACTGGCCCCAGATGCTGGAAGACTTGAGGAGGGTCAGTAAGTGAGCTGCGGGGACAGACCTGCGATCCGAGGCTCTCCTCCAAGGACACTCTCAGGCAAGACGACTTTGCCCAAGACAACTTTAGGGTCTGCCAAGACTTCAGCAGATGTTTCATGATGTGTTTTGAGATCCACAGATGAGAACAGCCGTGGGATTCATAGGAGTGTTTTCAGTTTCCAGCCAGAACCACATCTGTGCCTTTCTGTAGTTGTAAAAAAAAAAAAAAAGAAAGAAAAAGAAAAAAGGTCTGCCTAAAATTTTCTGTTATATGCTCGTAGCCAAATAAAGGTTAGAAAAAGCAGATGAGTCTAAAGAAGAAGAAGAAAAAAAAAAAATGGTCTCAAGCTCCCCCAACCAGAAATGAGCATGGGTAACATTTCTTCTAGACTTCTAATGTATTCAGACGCGTGCACTCCCCCGCCCCCGTACTGTACATATTGCTTCTTATTCTGCATTTTTTTACACTTAAAATATGTCATGAACACCTCTGCATGTCAATAAATATAGCAGAATGTATCCTTTTTAAAGGTTGCACTGTGGTCCACAGATGTGCCGGCATTTCTTTGCAAACCCCCTCTGCGTGGACCTCTAGGTTGATTCAAATTTTTGCTTGATTATAAGCCATTCTCTATCACTATCCTTGTATCTTATCTGACTACTTCTTTGGAATTAATTCCTAGTAGTGCAATTGTGGGGGTAATGGCACTTTCTAAAGAGATTTGATGCATGGAACCAAACTGCCTTCCAGAAAGATGCTAATTTACACACTCACCAGCTGTACATTATCCCACACCCTCACTAAAACCGCTTACTTGAGAGCTTGAATATATTTCCGAAGTGCTTTTTAGCCATTTTGATTTCCCCTCCTCCTCTTCATCCTCATTCTTCTTGTATTGCATTGCAGGTTTCTGTCACTTTCCCACATTAAAAAAAAAAAAAGCAATATATTACAGTTATTATTTTTTTTTTGCAAATACATTGCAAATATTTTTCCAGTTTTCTGTGTCTTTATTTTATTTCACTTTTATTGTAAAATATTCACGTATAAAATGTATCATGGTAACCATTTCTAAGAGGATGGTTCAGGGTCGTTATGTGCATGCAGAGGGCTGTGCAGCCACCACCGCCATCCATCTCCAGAACTTTTTCATCCTCCCAAATTGAAACTTGGTACCCATTACACACAAACTCCCCATTCCTCCCATCCTTCAGCCCCTGGTAACTTCTATTCTTCTTTCTGTCTCTCTGACTTTGAGTACTGTAGAAACCTCATATAAGTGGAATCATACAATATTTGTCCTTTTGTGACTGGATTATTTCACTTAGCATAATGTCTTCAGGGCTTATCCATGCTGTAGCATGGGTTAGAATGCCCTTCTTCTTTATGGCTGGATAATATTCCCCTGTATGGACAGACCACGTTTTGTTTATCCATTCAGGCATCCATGAACTTTGACTGTTGTCAGTAATGCTCATATGAACATAATCTAGAAACATCTGTCTGAATCCCTGCTTTCAGTTCTTTTGGGTATATGCCTGGAAGTGAATGTCCTTAACTTGTAACTTTGCCTCTTAACCTAATGACTTTTTTTTTCATATGCAGAAGTTTTGAAGTATTCATCTATTAATCTTCTCTTATTGCTTTGTCTCTGTACTATTTTTAAATACCTGTAGGTAAGGACTCTCTTTATTCATTCCTGTGTAAAAAACTACCCCATAATTGAGGCACTTGAAAAAAACAATCATCATTTCTATTGCTTATGAGTCAGCAATTTGGACAGGACCCAGTGGGGTTAGCTTAAGTTTACTCCAAGGGGCTTCAGCAGAGGCAGCTCAGTGGGGGGTGGGAGGGGGAGAGCCACTTCTAAGACAGCTCACTTATATGGCTGGCATCTTGGTGCCATTAGCTAGGCCCTCAGCCAGGGCACTAGACTGAGGATGGCAGTTCCTCTCCATGTGAACCTCTTCAAGGGCCACTTGGACTTCCTCACATTATGGCGGATGAGTTTCAAGAGGGAACACCCCAAGAGATCAAGGTGGAAGTGTATGGTATTTTTGGGACTTAGCTTCAGAAGTCCCACAGTGTCACTTTTGCTGTACTTCATTTGTCCAGGCAGTCATAAAGGCCAACCCAGTTTCAAGGGGATAGGACATAGATTCTACCTGTTGTTGGAGGAGTTGCAACATGCTACAAGAGCACATGGAATGAGAAATATTGTTGCAGACAGAGTCTTCCAAGTTTGCTCTCTGGCCACAATAATTCACATCCCTCTCATATGCAAAATACACCCCTCCAAGATTTCCCAAAACTTTTATCCCATTACAGGATTAGGCTCAGTACCAAGACACAGGATTTTGTTATCTTAATCAAAGGACCATGTACAGATGAAAACTCCCAAATAGAATGCCTTGGGTATAGCTCTTTGAGTACCTTTCCTTTTGACCTGAAGACCTGTGAACTAAAGATCAAGTCATCTGCCTCCCACACCCAACATACAATGGGGAGACTTGCACAGGATGATTGATGTGGACATAGCTGTTCAAAGAGGGAGGAAATGGGAGGTATACAGCAGTCACGGTCATAGCAATTCTGAATCCAGCTGGGCAGATGTTACCAATTCCTTGATTAGGACCCATTATTGCTTCCTGGATATGATTCTGAGCCATCCTTTTTTTTCCTCATAAAACATAGCCCGTGTTTGCTGCTGAGTGGTTTTCTAAACTTGCTTCCTACTCATAGAAGGTTTGGAATCCAAAGACCTCATTTCATTTTGCACTGTTTCTGTCCCTTTTAGCTAGCACTGCTTCCACCAGAACAATATTATTGTTTTGTGGGGTTTCTGCAAATCTTATTGAGGCTCACACCATTAAAGAAAAGTCAAAATAACAAATCACCTCA
The DNA here is from genome assembly GCF_024610735.1 of Ursus americanus. Lineage (NCBI taxonomy): Eukaryota > Metazoa > Chordata > Mammalia > Carnivora > Ursidae > Ursus > Ursus americanus. The sequence continues at coordinate 17,109,643 of NC_142156.1, read as the reverse complement.
AGATAAACCCTTCTCTACCTCGGGCTTCCATTGAGGCCACTGCCTTTAAGATTCTTAGAAGCCTGATTGTACAGAGGAAAGTATCTGTGAGGCATGGCCTTTATCCTCGAAGGGGCTTTTGTCTACTTGAAAGGTTCTATAAGGCACTGCTTTGTAGGTTTCTGGTGTCTTAACCAAGGAACTTACAAGGATTTGATATTTGGTCTGAGGTACTTCTTCTTTCCATTTTCCCTCCTTCCTTCCTTTTATTTCTTTTTTTTCTTTATTATATCTCTTCCCTCTCCTTTTACTAAGTCAAATTTATCGAGGCATACTATATGTAATATAGTAAAATCCACCCTTTTTTAGGGGTACAGTTCTATAAGTTCTAATAAATGCATAAAAGTGTGTAACTACCATTACAGTTTAAGTGTAGGGCATTTGTATCACCCTAAAAAGTTCTGTTATACCCCTGGAGTCACTTCCATTACCCACCCCAGCCCTGAAGTCCCTCTTTTCTTTTCATTGGTTTTTTTGTTGTTGTTACAGATTTTTATTTTTAGGTAATCTCTACACCCAACGTGGGGCTCAAACTTATGACCTTGAGCTCAGGAATCACATGCTCCACCAACCGAGCCAGCCAGACACCCCATCCTCTTTTGTTTTCTGTCCCTGTAGTTCTGCCTTTTCCAGAATGCCATATGAAGAGAATCGTATGGTATGTGGGTGAGCAGGATTCCACTGCATGGATATTCCATGATTCCTTGATTCATCCACCTGCTGATGGATAGTTGGCTATTACAAGTAAAGCTGCTACAGCATTGCTATACAAGGTTTTGCATGGGTACGTGTTTTCAGGTTGGTTTCCTATTGTTGCAATAACAAATTACCACAATCGTAGTGGCCTAAAACAACACACATTTATTATTTTATAGTTCTGGGGGTCAGAAGTCCAAAATGGGTTTCACTAGGTTAAAATCATGATGTCAGCCAGTCTGCATTCCTTCTGGAGGCTGTAGGGGAGAATCTTCCCTTGCTTTTTTCCAGCTTCTAGAAGCCACCTGAATATTTTTTTTCTTTAAGCTCATTGGCTCCTTCTTCCATCTTCGGAGGCAGTAACAGTCAGTCAAGTTTTCTCACCTGGCGTCACTTTGACACTTACTCTTCTGCCTTGCTCTTTCACTTACAGTGACCCTTGTGATGACATTGGGCCCACCTGGATAATCCACACCCATCTCCCTGTCTCAAGATCCTTCACTTAACCATACCTGCAAAGTCCCTTTCAATGTGTAATGTAACATGGTTATAGGTTCTGGGGATTTGGGCATGGACATCTTTGGGAGGGGCATTATTCTGCCTCCCACAGCTCTTTTTTTTTTTTTTTCTTCCTCTTGGGTAAATACCTAGGAGCAGAATGGCTGGATCATATGGCAGGTGTATATTTAACTTTTTAAGAAACTGTCCAACTGTTTTCCAAAGTGGTTGTACTACTTCAATTCCCATCAGCACTGTGTGAGAGCTCCGGTTCCCTCCACATCCTTGCCACCATTTGGAATGGTCAATAGATTAGATTCCAAGGGCCGCTGTAACAAATTGCCACAAACTGGGTAGCTTAAAACAATGGAAATGTATTCTCTTACAGACCTGGAAGCTAGAAGTCTGGAATCAAGGTGTCTTCACGTGGCCTTCTTAAAGACACCAGTCATGGGATTTCGGGACTACCCTAATTCAGTATGACCTTGCTATAACTGATAATATCTGCAAAGACCCTATTCCCAAGTAAGGTCACATTCTGAGGTTTCAGTGGACATGCATTTTTGAGGGACATTATCCAACGCACTGCAGTCAGTCTTTCGAATGCAGCCATTCTAATAGGGGTGTAGCTGTGTCTCACTGTGTTTTTAATCTGCGTTTCCCTAATAACTAGTGGCGCTGAGCATCTGTTCATGTGCTTACTTGCCATCTGTACATTTCTTTGGTGAAATGTCTGTTCAAATCTTTTGCCCGGTTAAAAAAATTGCGTGGCTTATTTTCTTACTATTTAATTTTGAAAGTTCTTTATATATTGTGTATACAAGTTCTTTTTCAGATGTGTGACTTCCAAATATTTTTCTCCTAGTCTATGACTTGTGTTTTCATTCTTTGAATAGTGTTACTCAAAGAGAAGAAATTTAAAATTTTCATGAAGTCTAATTTACCAAGTTTTTAATGGTTCACGCTTTTGGTGTTATATTTAAGTAATCTTTCCTTAATCCAAGGTCACAAAGGTCACCATATATATATATATATATATATATATATATATATATATATATATGATGTAGAATGTCTTCTATCACCTCACCATTTCTATCCAACTTTGTGCTTTGCCTTTGATAAGGCAAAGATGAGAAATAAAAGACATAATACTGGAGATGAAGTAAAATCTTCAGATGACATGATCACCAACATAGAAAAATCTGATGGAAGCTACCAAAAAAGCTACTAGAAATAGTGAGTTTAGCAAGGTTGCAGGATACAAGATCATTATACAAAAATCAATTGCATTTCTTTACACAAGCAATGAACAGTTGGAAATTGGAATCTAAAAAAACAGTGCATTTACAATAACATCAAAAGTAAGAAATATTTATGGCTAAGTCTGACAAAAGATGCACAAGACTCAGACTGAAAGCTGCAAAATACTTCCAAGAAAATAAACAGAGAGATACAGCTTGTTCATGGGTCAGAAGACTCAATATTGTTGAGATGTCAATTCTCCTCAAATTGAGCTATAAATTTAATACAATCCTGATCAAAAATCCTAGCAGGCTTTTTGTAGAAACCGACAAGCTGATTCTAAAGTTCATATGGAAATGCAAAGGACCTAGTATAGTCAAACTCAGGTTGAAAAGTAATAACAAAGTTGGAGAACTAACATTACCTGATTTCAAGACTTATAAAACTACGGTATTGAAGGCAGTGTGGTATTGGTACGAAGATAGACACATAGATCAATGAAACAGAATAGAGTCAGAAATAGACCCACATATAAATGGACAAATGATTTTTAACAAAGGTGCAAAAGCGATTCAGTAGAGAACCGATAGTCTTTCGCCTATTCTAAATCGGGTTGTTTGTTTTATAATAAAATTGAATTTTTTTTTTTAGATTGAGTTTTGAGAATTTTTTTAATCTACTTATCCTGGTTACCAGTCCTTCTTAAGATATGGGTTCTGCGAATACTTTCTCCCTGTGTGTAGCTCCTTGGCTTTTCATTTTCCTAACAGTGCCCTTGAAAGAGCAGGAAGTTTTAAATTTTGATGAAGTCTAGTTTACCAGTTTTCTCTTTACGATTTGTGTCCTATACAAGAAATCTTAAGTCACAAAGATTTTCTCTGATGCCCTCTCCTCGAAGTTTTATACCTTAAGGTTTTACATTTAGGTCTATGATCTGTTTCAAGTTAATTTTTGTACAGAGATGTGCTTTTTCTCCTTTGCGTATGGATGTCCAGTTGTTCTAGCACTATTTGTTGAAAAGACTGTCCTTTCTCTATTGAATTGCCTTTGCACATTGGTTGAAATCAATTGACCGCATATGAGTGGGTCTATTTCTGGGCTCTCTATTCTGCTCCATTGATCTATATGTCTGTCCTTTCACCAGTACCACACTGTCTTGATTACTATAGCTTTATAGTAAGTCTTGAAATCAGGTAATAAAAGCCTGAGGTCTTTTCTCAGTTGGAGTTTTTTTTTTTTTTTTTTTTTTTTTTGCCTTCTGGAGAGGCTGGGAATGAGAAAGGCTTTTGTTTGGGGGCCCAGCAGGCCCTGGCTCCTTTATATTTAATAGATTGTTCTTTGGACATCTTTCTCCTTTTACATTTACCATAGGTAGCAAGAAAAAGCCAGATGACACTTTCAATATTCTGCTGTATCATGGAGTTCATTACGTACGTTTTCTCTTTTCCACATTACTGCAGGTGACAATCTGCCAACTGCAAGGTTTCCCTTTCTTTCAGTTTCAAACAACATTTTCCTTAAGTCTTCGCTGACATCCTCTGCAAAGCTTTCTAGGCTTTTAGTATCTCCAAGGCCCTGGGAAGATCTCAGATGTGTGTTTGGGCTCTGGGTCTCTCGTGCGGTTGAAGTCAAACAGAGCTGGAGCTAGACCGGCAGGGGACATCTCTCTCCCTCATCACGGAGTCGCAGGGCCCCTCCATGTGGGCTCTCCACGTAGACTAGGTGGGACTTCCTCACAGCTTGGCTGTCTCAGAGCAGCCGGACTGCCTGGCTGGGAGTTGAACACTTAAGCGGAGTGTTTTAGCTCACAAGGAAGGAGCTGCACCATCTTTTATGACCTTAGAAATGAGACGCAGATAGAAGCCACTTCCCCCATGCTATATGGATCCAAACAATCCAAGCTCACCCAAGTTCAAGGGGAGAGGACATTGACTCCACCTCTTGATGGGGCAGTGGCAAGCTTCTAGACGAGCATTTGGCAATTAGATTTTTGTGTCCATCTTTGCAAAATACAATCTGACATAGTAAGGAAACCCCTCATTTATGAAAATTTCTGTATGCCAAGTTAAAAAAAAAAAAAACCTCCCGTATCGGATAATTATTTAATGCATCTCCTCATTTTGTCTTTCTTGAGAACTCCTCTGGGGATTTAGGTATCAAAACCAGTGGGATGTTGGAAGTAGCTCACACTGGCTCCTGAAAGCTGACTGTAAAATTTTCAGGAATTCTGCATGTTGGTTGTTAAATACAGCAATTATTTTAAATTACATTATATAATCTCACACTGGAATAGATTAAATTAAAAACAGGTAAAAAATATGCAACACTCATTACTTTCTAATTATTTTATAAATTTTGCTATTACCTATGCTCCTGAGGTGAAGTAGTCTGTTGTGTCTGTGTGGCAGAAGCACTGTTCAATGGTATGCCACCGCGCGCCCCTTCCCGAGCCCACGTTTGGTGGCTCTGCACTGGTAGCTTGCCTCTGGCCACAGAGGCCACAAATTTCCACCATGGAAATTTGCAGTTGCTACAAATCAGGGCTTTGTACGGCTGCTTGCCTAGCCCTAAGAAAGAGACAGAGAACATGTTAATAATGCAGATGAAGCTTTAGAGCGTGTTGTGTTATACGCACCAAATACTGGGGGAATATTCTCCCGGTATTCAAAAACTATTACCTAATGTAGTCGGTCAGGTCATCGATGGATGAGTGAAGTTCCAATATTTGTGTTCCTCATTCCACTGTCATCTTCTTCATTAGTGTAAATGGAAAATCAAGGAATGTTCATCTCAGAACTACTCTCATGGCTGGAGTAATCCCACTCTATTTGTTATATCATGATGGACTTGTAGCCTCAGGTGGACAATGGGTATGGAGTTTAGCAACAATCAATGAAACGTTATCATTATGACAAAATTTAGTATGTATTACAAATATTGTCAGTAACTTTGGTGCTATACATCCTTTATATTCCTAAAATTTATGATTAAAAAATGCATGTACAGGGGCGCCTGGTGGCACAGTCGTTAAGCGTCTGCCTTTGGCTCAGGGCGTGATCCCAGTGTTCTGGGATCGAGCCCCGCATCAGGCTCCTCCGCTGGGAGCCTGCTTCTTCCTCTCCCACTCCCCCTGCTTGTGTTCCCTCTCTCGCTGGCTGTCTCTCTCTCTCTGTCAAATAAATAAATAAAATCTTTTTTTTTAAGATTTTATTTATTTATTTGACAGACAGCCAGGTGCTGAGCCACCCAGGCGCCCCAAATAAATAAAATCTTTTAAAAAAAATGCATGTACATACATGCAGGCATACATTTTTTTTTTAGGAGAGCCTGTTGTTACCATCCACCACTGATCAAATCCTAACACTGAAAGGCTAACTTGCAGTAACGGTGGAGTTAGTGGGTGTCAGAAATTGTAATAGCTAATGTTCGTTGAGTGCTAGCTCCATGCCAGGGGCTGTTCTAAGTCCTTCACACGTCTTCTTTCATTTCTTCCTCACAACCCCCCTGTCAGGTGCGTACCATTTTCAAGATCAAACAACTAAGGCAGAGAGAGGTAGAGTGACTTGCCCAAGGTCACACAGCTGAGAAATGACAGAGCCAGGGCATAAAGCCATGGAGACTGGATCCAGAACTTACGTTCTTAGTTCCAGCTCTTTGCTGCTTCTCCAGGGGCAGAGTGCCAAGTGTCCTGGAGAGTCGTCAAATAATTGTAATGATTCAATGACAATAACAACAGTTGACTTTTACAAAATCAAATACTTACTTTGTGCCAGGCTCTGTGCTAAGTGATTTCCATGTCTTGGCATGTAATTCCCAAGCATCACCCGATTTCTGCTGTCATCCCCCTTTTATAAGGGAGGACACTGAGACACAGAGATTAAGGTCACTCGACCAGGAACTGGTGGGCTGGGACTGGAACCCTGGGTCTGTCTGAATTTAGGGCCTGGGCTCTTTACCACATTCTTAGCCAGGACTCAGGCTGTCCAAAAATGATACACCCCCAAAAGGGAAGCTGGAGGAAACGGATCCTCAGAGAGAGCTCAGAACCCCATTTCAACCTCGATTCCATTCTGGGACTGCACTTTCGGGAACGCCTGCCTGTCGCGGTTAATCTGGAGCAGAGGCCAGGCTTGGCACAGGACTTCACAGACTGAGATTCAGCGACACAGAGCCCTCATTTTAAGGGCTGCACAAATCCAGCTGGGCCATTCTGTCCACTGTCTCTGTCTCCAAGTGCCCTGTGCAAGGAGCAACTACGGAAGCAGAGAGAAAACAGCAGGGCTGGGCCACAGGGAGGAAAGGCGAATCTCAGCGGAGGTGGGGAGGTCTGGAAGCAGCGAGGCAGAGAGAGGCGTGGGGCTTTATTAATTAATTAAGGGAGGGATGTAAAGTAGGACGGAATCCACAGAGGAAGCCAGTGCTCCGTCTTGAATTTATGGGTCACTTTTCTGGTGGCAGTTCAGGTTGCCCCGAAGAGAATAGTACCTCGGTCCATCGCCTCCTGACAAGCAAAAGCGGCCTCCAAGGCAAAGTGGGATGTGCCCCGTCCTGGCTTATAATCGAAAGAACTCCCTCCCCGGATTCCAGGGACCAGCCTTGGCCATGTGGAGTGGTCATGGGGGGCTGTCCTGGAGCCACACTGCTGGTTCCAATCTTGACTGTGCTAGTACCTGCTGTGTGACCTCAAGTGAGTGAGTTGACCTCTCTGTGCCTCAATAGCTTCCCCTGTGAAATGGTAATAATAGTACCTTCCTCATAGGTTGCAATAAGGATTAAGTGCTTTAAATGATGCCAGATGCATAGTAAGCATTCAACAACTGATAGTTATTATGTATTAATAAAGGATGGGGGTCTTGGTGCTGAGAAGAAGAAAGATGCCTCAGTTTACCACGGATTCCACATTTGACCCAAATGCCAATGGGTGGTAGTGGTGGTGGTGGTGGTGGTAGTAGTTATCAGATGCCACTAATAAGAGAAATGTAGTGGGAAGGAGAGTTATGGCAGATACTGTGGTTGCCCACTGGCAGCACACCCCTCTTTTCTTCCTTGCAAGAGGCAACCTCGGGGGGTTCTGGGAAGTTTATCTTCCCTAATAAGAGGAAAGTATGTTATAGAAGAATCTCTCTGCTCTAAGGCTTTGGTTATTTCCTCCTCTGAATGCAGTCGTGTGAGGATGTGATGCCTGGAGCTATGGCAGCTATTTTGTGACCATGAGAGGAAGACCAAGAAAATAACACAGACACTAGCCCAGGGCCCCGAGTGTTTGTCATTCTTCAAACCAACCCTGGGAGCCTTCTCCTCCTGATTTCTTGTTATATGAGAAAAATCACCCCATTCATTAGGCCAAGGTTTGGCAAATGTTTTCTATAAAGGACCACATAGTAGTAGTTTTTTTTTTTTTTTTAAGTAGGCTCCATGCCCAGTGTGGAGCCCAACACAGGGCTAAAACTCATTAACCGTGAGATCAAAACCTGAGCTGAGATCAAGAGTCAGACACTTAGTCTACTAAGCCACCCAGGCACCCCAAACATAGTAGATATTTTAAATATGAATTTGTGGGCCATATGGACTCTATTGCAATGATTCAAGTCTGTTGAATCATGAAATCAGCCATAGACAATATGTTAACAAAGGGATGTGATTGTATTCCAATAAAACTTTATTTTCAAAATTTCACGGGGACCACAAATTTGCCCTGTGAAGCCAACCCTTATTTTTGGCCATGCTTCCTGAATTTACTGTTCCTTGAACCCAAAGCATTTCTAATATATGGGCTGCCTTGGAGGGCAGTCTCTCACCTGCAAATGCAGCTGTGTTCAGAGGCCCTCATTGCCATTAGTACTTCCAAGTTTCTAATAAACTCATTAGTATATCAGTTAATTTTCTTCTACCAATATTCCTTCCTTCCTTCCTTCCTTCCTTCCTTCCTTCCTTCCTTCCTTCCTTCCACAAACATCTGTTAAGCACTTGCTATGTATCAGAAACTTCAAATGCTAGGGCTACAATAGGGAATGTTGGATCCTGCCCTTAGGGAGCTCTCATTATATAACAAAGGAAATCCAGAAAGGCTTCCTGGAGGAAGTGCTAAATTAGCTCCAAAGGATGAGTAGGAGTTGAAAAGGTGAAAGGCAAAGAGAGCATGTGGGGTTGAGTAGGTAGAAGAACATTCCAGGCAAAAGTCCTAGGGTAGAGGAGACCTGGCACACACATGGCTGGAATGGGGAGAGTAAAGGAAAGAGTGGAAGAGAAGAGCCTAGAGAGGTCATGTGGGGCCAGATCACATGGGCCTGCAGGCTACTGGCTTCAATACTGAGTGCAATGGAGCTCCTGGAGGCTTTTGAATACAGAAGGACATCAACTCATTGATGGCAGCTTAAATCAGGGAGGTAGCAGGGAAGCTGGAAAGGAGATGGCCTTGAGAGATCTGAGGAGAAGGTGGGACTTGAGAGAATAGATGAGGGAGGCATCAAAGATGACAGGCAGGGCTTTGATTCTTGACTATTTGGTTTCACCTCTAAGGAAGTAGTGATAGGGCAGAGGGGAATTCAGAAAAGTGTTTTTGAGACCTTTATGCAATGGCTTTATCAGGAAGAAAGAAAGAAAAAAGAAAAGAAAGAAAGAGAAAGAAAGAAAGAAAGAAAAGAAAGAAAGAAAGAAAGAAAGAAAGAAAGAAAGAAAGAAAGAAAGAAAGAGAGAAAGAAAGAAGCAAACAATGGAAAGGAGCTCAGGATTCTGCTCTATAATCAAGCTTTGGCTTGCGTTTGTCCTGGCAAGTTAACTGAATTAATTGGACATCAGCAAGTTATCTTAATTTACAACATTAGGTAAAATCTATAAATGTCAAGTTGTGCAGCACAGGAATGTAGTGGGGATTGTCAAAGAGAGGCTACTACATTTGCAGTATTCCCCACTATCCATCAGAGAGGTGCTTGACTAAAGACTCTGGGAGGACTTGGCCCAGGACCTGTGGGGAACTAGAAGGGGATGGAAGAGTGATAGGAACCATGTGTGTGCCAGGCAATCCCCACAGCCAGTTCCAAACACTCTACCTATTTTTAAATTTAACTTTAATGTTTATCAAAATACTGCAAATATGTTGGTGAATAGGCCTTATATCTGTTATGGATTGCACAGGACTGCAAATAACAGAAAAGCCAAATTCTGGTAACATAAACTGGAAGAGTTGATTTAAATATTTTAGTTGTTCACAGATAGAGGTCCGGAGGTGAGCAGTTGGTTAAGGTGCTCAACAGCATTAGGTCAGATTTTCTTTCAATTCTTGGTCTTTCTTCATGACCCCAAGATGGCTGTGGCAGCTCCTGAAGTCATCAATCACATCTGTGTTCCAGGCAGGAGGAAGGTGGCGAAGCCTTTCCCAGAAATCCCCAGCAGGTTTCTGATTATGTCATTGGCCAATACTGTGTATTTTGATCCTTCCGCTGCAGAGGAGTCTGGGAGATAAGAGTTTTTCTTTTTTAGTTTTTTAGCCTCTACAGAAGAAAGACAAGGAAAAGGAGGTTGGGATGGGTGTTGGGTGAGTCAACCCTCAGTGTCTTCTGCAATAGTCCCTGTCCCACGCCTCCTCACCCTGAACTCTCATCTCCCTGAAGCAATTAATTTCAACTCTCCTAATGGTCTCGTCTTCCTCCATATTTTATCTGTATTTTCCTAAATACAATAGTTACTCTGTTATTTCTTGATTTTTTTTTTCCAATCAGACACTTATTGACTCTCAGCTATAGAAGGTAAAGATTTATTTTTCTTCAGCCCTACCCCCACCTACTCCACATGCCACACATACAGACTTCCCTGCTTCATATTCTAAGTATAGTTATGGTATACTTTATTTTTGAAATTTTATTTTATTTTTATTTTTTATTTAATATTTTTAAAACAATCAACAGACATTATTTTTATCATATGATCAAGGTCAATATGAACAGTGATAAATCATGATGGTAGTATGTACCCTTGACATGATATGAAAATAGCACCTTACCCCCATGGTCTTCCTTCCAACACCTATAACCCAGTGTATTAATGACGGAAGTATCAGACAAACCCCAGCTGATGGACATTCTACAATATACTTGATTATACTGCTCAAAACAGTTAAAGTCATCAAGGACAAGGACTGTCTGAGAAATTATCACAGTCAGGAGGAGCCTAAGGAGATACAACAACCTAACACAATGTTGATTTCCTAGAACAGAAAATGGCAATAGGTAAAACTAAGGAAATCTAAATAAAGTATAGATTTTAGTTAATAATAATCTATTATTGGTAACAGATTGACAATAGATTAATAATCTGTTAATTGTAACAAATTTACCAGACCAATATAAGGTGCTGGTGATAGTGGCAAATGGGTATGGGGTATATAGGAACTCTTTAAACTCTCTATACTATCAATTTTCCTGTGAATCTAAGACTTTTCTAAAAAGAAGTCTATTAAAATAATATTGAATTAAAATTCAGTGTTTATATTATGATGATTGCTTATATTGTTCACAACTAGTCCTTAAGTACTAAGACTACAACATTTTGTTTTCCCTAGAGTTAGTAATTACCTCTCTCTCTTTTTTTTTTAATCTTTTTTTTGGGGGAGGGGTCTTTTTGTGTTCTTATCAATAACTTACCACAGACTCTACTATTACTGTAAATCTCTCAATACAATCAAGCACTTCAAGTAATTCATCAGTTATTTTTCAGCTCCAAGCAGTACTCGATTGTCTTTTTAATCCTCCCTCACTCAGAAGGTAGCAGGGTTTTTTATTTTTTAAGCTCTATTTTGCTGCTGAACAATGACTCATAGAGAAGGAAAAGAAATTGGACTCACCTCTAACTACTGGGCAGTCCTTTCTTTCCAACATTTGGCTCTTCTCTGTAGGTTCCTTTGTGGCCGAAGTCAGGAAATTGATAGGGCATTGGACTTCCTTGGGACTTGGCAGTCTTTCGTTCAGGACTCCGCTTTATTTTCTATTTTATTTTTTAAAATTTTTATTTTTTTTTAAGTAATCTCTACACCCATCATGAGGCTTGAACTCATAACCCCGAGATTAAGAGTCACATGCTGTATGGACTGAACCAGCCAAGTGCTCCCAGAACTCCCCTTTAGACCGAGGAACAACAACAACAATCATAGCTACCATTTGTTGATCACGGTCTGGATACCAGGCACTGTGCCAAGCATTTACATACAGGATCTAATGTGATCTGTAAAGCAAGTCAGTGAATTTGTTACCTTGGGTGGGACACATGCCCTCTCCAGTGAGACACTACCTCCAGGATTCTTGTTTCACATTTGCTAACTTTATTGATTTACTTCCCTGTCTGGCCTCCTAAAAGCCATCTAAATTTGGGACCCCATAGACTCCCCATTCTAGGTAAGACTCTGTCTCCATATTCCAAGGGAGAGGTGACCTGGCCTCAATCTCTGTGGCCTCCTGCAGCAGTGAAAGCAGTCACTCATTTTGTGGGACTCTGCACTCAGCTCCTTTTCCCTCCTGCATGCTGGGTGTGATGACAGCTGTCAAGAGGGGTCAGGCATTCGAAGTGGGAAGTTTTCCAGACCCAATGAGGGGATTAGTACTTGGTGGTTGGAAGTTCAGGGCTTGCTTGGGGCTGACTTCTCTTGTAATCATTTACTTTGAGATTCATGCTTCCCTTTAAGAACCACTTGGGTCACCAACCATGCATCTGGCACTTTGTCAGGCATCAAAGTATCTACCCCACAAGGTCATGTGCCTCTGGCATCTTCCCTCTCATGTGTTTCCATCCAGTTAAGGCCCTGCTCCTTCGGCCAGGACCAAATGCCATCTCATCTCAATCTATACACCTTTAGTGAGCACCTCCTATGTGCTACAACAGGCATTATCTTCGTGTTTCTCCAACTACAGTCATTGAAATTCCCCTTAAAATTTTTCAAAGTTCTATCTGTACTATTTTCAACTTGGTATTTTTCTTTAAATTGGCCCCCTTTTTTATTTCAACAAATTTTATTTGAAAAGGAACTTTTGATCATTGCCATCACTGAAAAACAATTATCAGTTGTTAAAAGCAGATGGTAACCTTAAAAATAAAAACAACTATTCAAATAAAAACTGCCAGGGTGCCTGGGTGGTACCATTGGTTGAGCGTCTGACCCTTGGTTTCAGCTTGGGTCACAATCTCGGGGTCCTGAGATTGAGCCTCATGTCAGGCTCCATGCTCAGCGCAGAGTCTGCTTGAGATTCTCTCCCCCTCTGCCCCTCCCACTCATGCTCACTCTCTCTCTAAAATAGAAATAAATAAAATTTTTAAAACATAAAATAAGAACTGTCAATGTCTGTCCAACTTACAAGTACCTCTAATACCTGCCAATCATGTATATAGCCAGGGTAGGATTTTTATCTCCTTTATACCTCACCATGCCCCATAGAGTGGGTTTCATCATCATCACTGTTCTACAGAGGTGGAATTGAGGCTCACAGAGGTGACGGACTTGTCTAGGAAGGAGGGCTGGGAAGTGGTAGGGCTGAAATTCAAATCCAGGTCTCAACCATAAAGCTTGGTGGGGTCCAAGGCCCAGTTCCGGTTCTTTTTTTGCCTACACGAGTCTGTTTCTGTTTTCTTGGCTGTCCCTGTTGTAGAAACCAAACTTCCTCAGAGCCATGAAATCTACTTTTACACCCTTCAGGCATTTATGCTTACATGGAAGAGGCAGAGGTCACTGAGAGCGCTTCCTGATGATGTGAGAGAGCCCTAAAGATTCACTCTTATGTCACATGACCCAGCCTGGTTCTCCACCGATTCCCCCCAACCACCAATTGCACTGGTCTCTCCAGAGAATCCTCTATCCTGTGATTATTCCAAAAGCCTCCTCTTCTTTAGCTTCAAGGAGGTGGTACTGGTTTGGGGTGTATAGAATGTTGCGTCATCCATGACTCCTTTGTTCGCAAGTGACAGAACCCTAACATTCAATGGCTTACATACATAAGAGGATTTGACTCCTGTAACTGAGAGGTCCCTGTGTGAAGGACTTCAGGCATAGCTGGATCCAGGCTTTACACTATGCCAGCTGGACTCTCTCTCCTGCTGTCATTCACCCCTCTCTCCACCGGCTTCCCAGTTCTCCTCCTTCCTTTCTTCTATATTGCCATCAGCAGCTCCACACCTACAATTTATCAGCTTAATGACTTGTGTAGAAAGAGAGCACTTTTTTTCCTAATAGCTCCAGGAAAAGTCCCAGGCCAAATCTCAGTGGCCCATTAGATCAAAGGCCCCTCCCTGAAATCATTCTTGTAACTCTAATTGGCTGGGCCTGAGTCAAGACGAAAAGATCACCAATCTAACTAAACCACATGCACTAAGAGTGGGCAGGGGTGGTCTCCAGAGGAAAATCACGGTGCTTTTACCAGAGGAGGGCAAGGAAATGTCCGGGAGGCTAGACAACGGATATCCCCTCTGGACATGAAGTTGGTATTTGCAAAACAGCAGCAAGACTCAGATATTCCTTCCCCTCTTCTCTCCCCTCCTCTTCTTTGCTCTTCTCCATCTCAATCTCTCTGCACCCCGATTCTTTCTCTCTCCATGTACATGGCCGTCCACGGGTTCCCCACTACCCTAAGTTTCCTCTTTTAAAAGTCTTAGCACAGCATGAGCAGCTCCCTAATTCTGACATTTGGACGAGAGAATCTGATTGGCCCAGCCGCGGCCAGGAAGCCCCAGCCTGAGCCAATCAGCTCCGACGGGGTCAGGTCATGTGATCTCAGGCCCCGCGGCACGCGCATGAGCGCGGGAGAGAAGGCCCGGGCTCTTAAACAAGGCGGTGGCAACCCGGAAGCCGTCTCCAAAGAATCGATGAAAATCCACCAGCCTGAGACTTAAATCTAGTGACTTTTTACGTTTTATTTTAAAAGCAAGCCTTTCTTAGGGTATTCGTGAGGTGGAGGGTGTGAGGTTTGCCTTGCTGGTGACAGATAAGAGATTTAAGAACATTGTCAAAATTTCAAAAAAAACCCGCTACCAGCAACCACCCTTCTGCGAAGACAAGGCTGCGGGAGCCACCGCGCTCCTCTGCGCAGCACTCCTGGGCCTGAGATAACATTTATTTGGGCGCTTGCATCACACATGTGCCACATGACGGATTGCTGGACGTTGACAGCATGGCTCCGATACTAAAAACATATGACTCCATATGGAACGCCGTGGTGTGGGGTGGAAATCCTGGACGGCTCGAGGCTGCAGATGGCCATGTATAATTCACGGGATTTGTAAGACTCTGCATCTGCTCCGTTGCTCATTCTTCAGTTGTCAGACAGACATAATCTCGAGCCTCTTATTTTATAACACAGATCTGCCAAAGGGAGTGGGGAGGGGAGGCGGGGGAGGCAGAGCCGCTGCCAGGAGAACTCAGAAATAATTTGGGGGAGAACATTCGGCGTGTCAGCGAGGACAGAAGCACGCACCGCAGGAAGCCCAGGCGAAGTTGGAAACCGGCTGCCGGTTCCCTGGTCCCTCACAGGAGGCCAGGTTCCTGAGGAGATTTCTGGAAGGAGGTATGTTTTTGATCTTGTCTCTCTCCTGGGGCGTCACTGTGGGATTTTGGTTCAACCTGGATTGGCCTTGTGGATGAGCCAGCAGGTCAAATGTCAGGATACGGAGGCTTTTTATTACATCAAGTCAGCCTTTCTTACACACTGCCTCGTGTTGTCAGATTGCAGCATTATGTGGTAAAAGGAGGATTGATTTTGCATCACTTCCTTCGGAAGCCTCTTAAACCCTCCTTCACTAGATGAGGTCCTTGTGGCAGTCTCTGCTGGTGCGTAACTCCTCCACCCCACGCTGGGGTCATCTGCACCCAGATTTGGTGCAGAACAAGGGTTTCTTGTCTGGGGACTTTGTTTTAGATGCCCGATGCTTGGCCAATGAGTAGGACAGGCCCGAGTGTGGGGGGAGGTAAAGCCCCACAGGAGCTGCTCACAGCCCACAACAGAGGAGAGGTGGTGAATAAATATTCCAGCTTCTCAGCCTGGTGAGGCAACCCTGAGCTGTGTTCTGCACGGTCCTCCAGAGGCCCCCGGGCCCCAGTGGAGGGGGAAGGTGAGTCCCGGTTGCCCACTGTGTAAAACTTATTACCATGCCTTTGTTAGCACATATCCTGTTCCTGCTTTAACTTCACTTCTCTACCTGCGCTTCCTGGAATCACCTCCCTCAAATCTATTTGCTCTCAAATTCTCGCCTCCGGGTCTAGCTTTGGGGGAACCAAAATTAAGACAGAGACCCTCTTCATGTTTCCTCAGACTTCTAGATTTCCTCTATCATCCTATTGTTCATATTTGGTTGCCAACACCTGGTTAAATGTCTGTCCTCCCTCCTACTCCAGAGGAGCAGGGACTGTTTCTGTATCTTATTCTCCACTGTATTCACAGCACCTGGAACCTAGTAGGTGCTTAATAAACCTCTGTGACATTAACACTGTGAAATGCTCCTGGCCTCCCTACTCACCAGCTATGAGATCTTTAGCAAATCACTTAACACCTCTCGGCCCCATCCAGTCCCTCATTTGTAACAAGTGGACAATAATATCTGTCTCATCTGCTTTGTGGAGTTGTAGTGAAGATTAAAGGATCATGGAGGAATCGCAGTAAATTCTGAAATGCTCAATCAAAGTAATGATCCTACCAGGTCTCAATTTCTAAAAGTGTACCTGGTTTATATGGGTCAGTTTCAGATGGTACTCAAAAGCAGTTTTATTTGAATAATTGCATATTTACTTGAGTTAAATTAGGAAAAGACATGGAGCCCATCAAACTTAAATGTATTAATTGGGGATGCATTTGGCTTCAAATAACTGAAAACCAACAGTGGCTTAAACAAGTAAAGAGCTAAATTTTTTTCAATTACTAGAATTTTTGGACATCAACAGTCCAAGACTGGTACAGCTATCCAAGGTTGTTGTGAAAGATCCAGGCTCCTTCTAATTTCCTGCTTTCATCCTCGGCATGAGGATTTTACCCTCATAGCCTCAAGATGGTTGCTCCCCTCCAGGCATTGCAGCCTCATTCCAGGCAGGAAGAAGAGAAAGGGGGAGGGGAAAAGACTGTACCAGCTGAGTCTGTCTACCACCACCACCACCATCATTATCATCATCAGTTTTTTTTTTTTAAAGATTTTATTTATTTATTTATTTATTTGAGAGAGAGAGAGATAGAGATAGAGAGAGAGAGAGCATGAGCAGAAGGGAGAGGGAGAAGCAGGCTCCCTGCTGAGCAGGGACCCCAATGTTGAGCTATGTCCCAGGACCCTGGGATCATGATCTGAGCCAAAGGCAGATGCTTAACCGCTGTGCCACTCAGGCGCCCCTCATCATCAGTTTTTTTTTTTTTAAAGATTTTATTTATTTATTCGACAGAGATAGAGACAGTCAGCGAGAGAGGGAACACAAGCAGGGGGAGTGGGAGAGGAAGAAGCAGGCTCCTAGCGGAGGAGCCTGATGTGGGGCTCGATCCCGTAACGCTGGGTTCACGCCCTGAGCCAAAGGCAGACGCTTAACCGCTGTGCCACCCAGGCACCCCTCATCATCAGTTTTTTAATTAGGAAAGCAAAGAGTTTTCTAAGAACTCCACCCAGTGGACTTCTGCCTACATTTTATTGGCTAGAGTTAAGTTCTCTGACCATTCCTAGCTACAAGGGAGTCTGAAGGCATTTTTAACCAGGCGTATTGCTTTCCTGGCAAAATTGGTAAGACTTCAGAAATACCTTAGTAAAATAAAAGGAGTAGGTTTAAAGACAAATATTAAATAGACAGTAATACTGCTGGAACCAGGTTTGAGAAACATCCACTCCCTTTGCTCCATTCATCTGTACTTATCTTTATTACTCAGAATTATACTTTGTTTAGGCTCTTTCCTCTCCTTCCGGCTCTGGTACTTGTGGACTTCTTGAAGTCAGGTTTGGGTTTTATTCATCATTGTATCCCAAGCACCCAGCACATTGCCTGGCGTGGAGGAGGGGGAGCACATATTCCTAGTCATTGTTTCACGTATTTGTTATTTATTATTCCGTTGTTCTCAGCAGGGTGCTGAAACACTTTGAACCAAGTCTTAGGGCTTTCTTAAAAATCAATAAAAAATATTACATCGACTTAAGAAGCCTTATACAAAAGAGTATATACCGTATGATTCTGTATATCTGAAGTTCTAGAACAGGTTAAACTAACTTATATTGAGAAAAATCAGAACAGCAGTGTCCTCTTGGGTAAGCAGGTGTAGGTTTTGACTGGTAAGAACAGGAGGGAACTTTCTGGCTTGGTGATGATCTGTACCTTATAGGGGTTAGGGTTATATGGTTTAGACATTTACCAAAACTCATAAAATGACATACAAAAGATTTCTACATTTCACTGCATTTCAGTTCCACCTAGGGAAAACAAATATTAAGCTCTAGTTAATGATACACAAGTTGAAGTGTTGAAGAATGAAGTGTATGATGCCTGCAACTTACTTTGAAGAGAGGGAGAAAAAAGGATGGATGGTTGGATGGATGGAAGGATGGAGAAGTTGACAGCCCTATAATGAGACTAACATAACGTAATGTTAATTGTAGAAAGTGGGAGGTAGGTTCCTGGGTGTTCATAAGTCCTTCTACTTTTCTGTATGTTTGGAGTTTTTCAAAATAAAATATTGGGGGAAAAAGGCCAAAAAAAACCCCTCACAACACCAAAGTAAAATTGAGGAAGGGTGCTGTATTAGTTTGTTAGGGCTGCCCTAACAAGGTACCCCAGACTGGGGGCGTTCTTACGAGGTAGCTCAGGCTTCCAAGCATGAGGATTCCAGGGAATAAGGTGATGACCTTTTATGACCCAGCCTCAGAAGTCACAGAGTGTGTCACTTCCTCCAGACTCCATTAGGCAAAGCAGTCACAAGCCCCTCCAGATTTCGGGGGAGGGGACAGAGGGACACCACATCTCAATGGGAGAACCGTCTAAAAATTCGAGGTTACATTTTAAAACCACCACCCATCTAGAGAGACATTATCTGCCACCTAGCCTGTTTCTCTCAGGAGGAGAGAGGAGAAAGAAGTTTCCCTTCTCTGCAAAGTAAAAAATGAAATTGGGCCGTTACTCAGTAAACACATTGCTCTGTGACTTGCTTTTACTCAGGCGGTGAGGGCTTCCTTTGGCCAAACCGCAGCTGGGAAAGCCAGCAGACACCAGGTCGCAGCGCTGGACGTTTGCGACTGCTGATTTTTCCCCCTTCTGCCCCATCTCAGTCCCTGACCTTTTGACTTTGAGGGCACTACCCACCCTTCCATACGGTTCCTCCCCTCCCTGCTCCATGCAAAACTCTCGCCCCTCAGTCTCCAGTCTGCACAAACTCTCTTACTTGGGAACAATGGAAGCCTTCGTCATCCTTCCCTTTCTCGGGTGGCCCACCATCTGTATGAGAATCCAGATTACCCTTGCAGGCTGCGCTGGCGATTACCTCTGAGAATCTCTTCATGCCAACCTCTCCTGGCAGGCTGGGGGTAAATCAGGGCTGCACAAAGGGAAGAATGTTATCACGGTAAACCAGGACAGGCCCGGCTTGGCTCCGTTGCAGAAAACACACTTCACTCATGCAGAACACGCCAAATTGAAAAGATTGTGGGTTAATCAAATCCTTTTCTCCTCTGTTTTTATCAAACTCAAGAGGGGCTGGCCTATTAATTAGAAACGCTTTTTCATGTAAAACACGGGCACTTTGGAGATAAGGAGGGAAGACCCTTGATTCTACAGTCACAATGACGTTTTAGTTATTTCATTACAAGACGCCTCATTCACCACCGGCCCCATGGACACAGTGCAGGCCTCCATGGCTCTCCTGGAAACACTCCCTGAGACTCAGAAAGTTTCCCTGACAGCAGACAAGGGCAAGAGTTTCTTTTCCTGAAGTCAGGAAGTATTGAAGACCTCACATTTCTATACAGCGCTCACAGAAAAATGTAGCAGGCTTTTATGGTAACCACTAGCCTCATGTGGCTTTTTAAATTAAAATTAATTAAAATTTAAAATCTGCTCTCATTTCAAGTGCTCAATAGCAATGTTGTGGCTAGTGGCGCCTATACTGGACAGATAGAGAATATCCCTAACATTACAGAAAGCTCATCAGACAGCACCACTTCTTTCAATGAGCTCACAAAACCTCATATTCGTCATTTGGGAGCAATAAGAAAAGAATGTCAGGATGGCTCAATATGAGCCGTCTCCTCTCCTGGAAAAAGACAAGACCCTTCTATATTTCTGTAGTGACACTTGTTGGTTCTTCCTGCCCAGCACTATTCCTCTTCTCTTGGCAAAAGCACCCTGATTTTTTCTTCTGGGAGACACCCCTCTCCTACCTGCTACTCACCTGCTCTTGTGTGGTTCAGGTGGGGCTGACCTCCCTGCCTAGCTTCAGGAAGGCCCAGGACATAAGCCTGAACAATTGGAATATTCCTTTCCCTTGTCCTTGGCGATCGGTTTAATCATATTGGCCTGTTAGGAGTAAGTAAACTCTGGGACTTTGGCTGGAATCAGTGGGAAGGGGTGCTCTCTTCCTGTTGGGGTTGCCAAGGTGGTGGGATATAAGCCAGGGATTGCAGGTGGCCGTCAAACCTTATCCTGGAGAGTCAGCCCACAAGTGACTCCCCTGCAGAAGAAGACAGCAGAGAAAGACAGGGAAAGAGAGTGTCTTGGTGACACCTGTAGACCTTTTGGGTCCAGCTGTATTTGGTAACAGATCTAGCCATGAACTCCCCAGTCACATGAAGCTATCACTATTCATACCTTGGTGCTACTGATCCTTCCAAACCCTCTTCCACATCCTTGTGCTTCGGCCTGTTTTAACTGGATTTGTGTCACTCACAACCAAAGGAATTCTGGCTAATCTATGCTCAGAGAATGCGATTCACTTACAAAGGAAAAGGAGGCTATTTTTTTCTCTACTGACACATTTCTAGTCTCAAGCTATTATTAAGATCATGTGAGAGGAGTGTATTTGTTCCAGATGAGTCTCCTTGCACCTACCTGGTTTCAGGTGGGCCCTAGCTCCATCATGAAGCTCCCTGACCCAGGGGAGCCAGTTCCTTAGGCTGAGGCGACACCAACCAAATTCCCTCTTTGTTAAGAATTTGGATAAAGTTGAGGGGCACGTGGGTGGCTCAGTCGTTAAGCGTCTGCCTTCAGCTCAGGGCGTGATCCCAGGGTTCTGGGATCGAGCCCCACATCAGGCTCCTCTACTGGGAGCCTGCTTCTTCCTCCACTCCCCCTGCTTGTGTTCCCTCTCGCTGGCTGTCTCTCTGTCAAATAAATAAATAAAAATCTTTAAAAAAAAAGAATTTGGATAAAGTTGAAATGAAGACTGACTGAGTTGGTGGTGGGGCCATGTCAATGGGAGTACTAGACTGGATGGCCACATACTTCACCCTTTGGCTGCTGGAAGCCTTTGGGAACTGTTCTCCGCTGGGCCTGAGGGATGTGTCCTTTTCATAATCCACCTTGAACTTGAGTGAGTTAAAGCAGGCTTCCCAACAACCAAATATGCCTGGTTAAAAGCATATGAAAAACTTGAAAGGTGTTGTATTTGGACCAAGCAATTCCACTTCTAGGAATTTATTTCCAGAAGGAGCCAAAGTGTATGTCCAAAGATTTAGCTGTGAGGATATTTAGGGCAGTGCTCTTTATCCTAGCAAGAAGCTGGGAACAACCTATTTACAATAAGAGAGGCTCAGCTAAATGCTTTCTGAGACACTGTTTTAGGAACTCAATAAATACTTGCTGATGGAATGAATGAAATACTAGGTAACCATAAATTTCTGTTGGAGAGAGGGACCGCTTAACATGGAATATAGTTGTGATATAGTAAATGAAAAAATGTTAAGAAGTGATACATATACTCTGTATGATCTCATTAAAAAAGAAAATCACCATATGTTTGCATATGCATAGAAGAGGGTTTGGAAGAATCATTAGCACCAAGGTGTGAATAGTAATAGCTTCTGAGTAGGTGCAACTGTAGTTTTTGTTGTCGTTGTTCTTTCTAATGTATTCTTGCTTGTTTGCTTCATTTTCATTTTGATTTTTGATAATGAGTATTGCGCTTATTGCACGATACCAGCCTTCTCTCTTATATAAAATAGTCAAATGGTGATGTTTCTCTCAAAACAGTATTAAACCTTCAAATGAATTTAAGTCCTGAGACTACCAACCACAGATCTGTACTTAATCTTGATAATCAGTGGGTGAACAGCACTCTCAGAAAGGGGGTCTCACCCAGCTGCCTCCCATCTCCCCTTCCCACCACCACCACAACGTCTGATTTGGGAGGAAGGCTGCCTGTGGTGGTCAAGAGCAGAGACTCTGGAGTTCAAACCCTTGCTCCACTCTTTAGTGGGTATGTAATTTGGGGCAAGTTGCAAAACCTACCTAGACCCCAGTTTCCCCACCTGGAAAATGGGGGTAATGCATATACATATACATAGCAGAAAGTTGCCAAAGGCTCTGATGAGGTGATGCCGATAAAGGTTCCAGCCCAGAGCCAGGGCTCCACAAGCAATACTCCTGTCACTTGAAAATCGGGAGATGAGAAACTAGAATTCCTGGATGATCTGTAATTCCTAGAAATATACCCGAAAGAATTGAAAACGGACACTCAAATAGATACTTGAATGCCAGCAAGTGTGTTCACTGCAGCATTATTCACTGTAGCCAAAGGGCTGAAACAAGTCAGATGTCCATAAACTGATGAGCAGATAAACAACATGTGGCATAGCCATACAACGGAATAATCTTGAGTCATAAAAAGGACTGGAAGCACTAACACCTGCTACAACCTGGCTAAACCCTGAAAACATCATGCTCCGTGAAAGAAGCCAGACACAAAAGGCCACATACTGTATGATTCCGCTCGTGTGAGATGTCCAAAATAGGCAAACCTATAGAGACAGAAAGTAGGTTAGAGGTGATCAGGGGTTGGGGGGAGGGAGGAATTATGGCTTCATAGGTACAGAGTTTTTATTTAGGGTGATGAAAAATTTTAGAAATTGAAGGTGGTGATAGTTGTATCACATTGTAAATATACTTACTGTCACTGAAGCTTATATCCTTAAAAATGACTAAAATGGCAAATTTCATGTTATATATATTTTACCACAATAAAATATATTCCTTTCTTTTTCTTTTTTTAAGATTTATTTATTTATTTTAATAAATAGGGAGTGTGAGTGGGGGGCATGCAGAAGGAACAGGAAAGAATCTCCAGCAGACTCCCAGTGAGCAGGGAGCCCCATGTGGGGCTCGATCTCACAACCCTGAGATCACTACTTGGACCAAAATCAAGAGTCTGACACTCAACCTACTGAGCCACGCAGGCACCCTCAAAATAAAATATTTATAAAAAAACGTGGGGTGAGGGTGAGTTCTGATTGCTAGATGCTTGCTTCAGTCAACTCACATCTTCTCTTTGAATTCAACATCCCATTTGGTGACCAAATCAACATAGGTTCCCAAATGCAATCAGCCACATTAATTTATTCCCAGATCAGGCCCTAGGGCCCTGCCTGGGACTGGAATGGGATAGAAATGCATGTTTCAGTCTATTCAGTGAAATGTTTGTTGAACATCTACTGTGTGCCAAGCACTGAGCCAATTGGTGGAAATGTGGTGACTCACACCCTTTCTGTCCTCCTAGAATTTATGTACTAGGTAAAAACTACTGCATAGGGGTGCCTGGGTGGCTCAGTCAGTTAAGTGTCTGCCTTCAGCTCAGGTCATGATCCTGGAGTCCTGTGATCGAACCCCGCATCAGGCTCCCTATTCACTAGAGAGCCTGCTTCTCCCTCTCTCTCTGCCCCTCCCCCTGCTTGTGCTCTCTCTCTCTCTCAAATAAATAAATAAAATCTTAAAAACAAACAAACAAACAAACAAACGAACAAAAACAACCCACTGTATAATCACTTCGGCCTTAGAGGAAGTATCAAGAGCTCTGGTAACCTAGAAGAAAGTTACTAACCTTGATGGATGCAGGGCGTAGTCCCAGGAGTTTTCCGGGGGGAAGTTGCATTTACTCTAAAACCGGAAGAATAAAGAAAACTAAACATAGACAGAGCCAGAAACCAGGTCAGGTTAAGACCTTTACCTCAGACCTAAACATGGAAGAGATTATGAGGGGGGCCTTATGTAGGGCTCAAAAGAAAAATAATACTAAACGGCAAAATAGGTACAAGGGAACTCTAAAAAATGTTATTTCCTCTGTGTTCAATGCTTTTTCAGAGAAAGATAAACATTTAAGTTATTTCAAACACTGGAGCATCTGCTTTGCTGGTGCCCTGTGCATGAACTGAATCTTTTCACAACGATCAGAAAAATATTCCAGACAGAGGGGAGAGTAAGTGCAAAGGCTCAGAGGCAGAGTGGGCAGGGCTTTTCCTGGGAATTTTCAGTCCTCGAGTGGTGGGATGGATCATAGCATGGGAAGGGAGAGCAGCCAGGTGTGAAAATGGACAGGAAAATAGGGCCCAGGCATGAAGGTTCCTTGCAGGTCATTTGAAGAGTTTCAACTTGATTTTCAAGGCCATGGGAAGTCACTGAGTTTAAGCGGGGAAATGACATGGCACAGTGCTTTTAAAAAAATCTTCTTTCAAAGTTAACAAAATGAGATATTATTAGCCGTAGTGGTTAGAGAAATTGCTTAAAAAAAAAAAAACCCTGCAGGCACAATTTTTAACTTGACAGTGTTTCATAGACATTCTGGAGTGTTCTTTTTTTTTTTTTAATTCATTATGCTGACACTAACTATCAAACCCCATTCCCTTGAGCTCAGCTGTGTTGTAGCTGAAAACTTGTTCAGTATGTTTACTCCACACACCACCCAATTTTCCAAATCTCTGCAAATTTGCCCTTAACAGTAAAATACTGGGTACAGAGCATCTTCCCACTCCACCCAAATTATCCCCCTTGGCGTGTGCTAACAGTCTGATGCTATGATAGTTGTTATGATGGAAAAGATTGGAGCCCTGTCTTATTTGTAAGCCTTTCTGGAGGAACTTGTGGGAGTTTCCTGGTGTAACTTTGTTGATATCACAGCACGGGGTCATTGGCCATTCATTGGACCCCTGTAACAGGAGAGACTGGATATGCTGTGGTAACAAACATCTCCTGTCTTCACAGCTTACAACAACACAGGTTTATTTCTAGCTTGTGTTATGTATTGATCATGGGCAAGTTGTGTCTCTGTTCCATGTCTCCTTTTTGGGATCCAGGCTGATGGAGTGGCCTCAATCTAGAACATCACCAGGTTTGGGGCAGAAGAGGAAAAAAATATGGTGAACCAAGTTTACTCTTAAAGCTTCTGCTGAAAAGAAATGTGAACTCATCATCTCCCCATCCTTTCACTTTCCTTCCATTGGCTGTCTTTAAGCCATTGTTAATATTATCCTGAATAATTATAATGATAATGAAAATAATTAGATTAAGTCTCATTTACTGAAGACCTAATGAGTCCCAGACATTATGATAGTGCCTTTCGGGCCTTATCTCATTTAATCCTTTGCAACAGGTGCTCTTATTATCAGCAATTCAAAGAAGACGGAAAGCTTTGTGAAGTTAAGAGACTTGCCTGAAATCAGCAGCTAGTGGAGCACATGAAACCTCAGTTGGTTAAGCAGCCGACTCTTGATTTTGGTTCAGGTCATGATTTCAGGGTCCTGGGATTGAGCCCTACTGGCGGGCTCTGCGCTCAGCAGGGAGTCTGCTTCTCCCTCTCCCTCTGCCCCTCCCCCCACTCATGCTCTCTCCCTCTCAGATAAAAAAATAAAATAAAAAAACAAAATAAAATCAACAGCTAGTATGTGGGGGAGAATTTGGGTTCAAGCCCAGGCAGTCTCACTCCAGAGCCCCTGTTTCCAGCTGCCATGCCTTTGCTTCCTCCTTTTCATCAACTCCTCTCTCCTCCTTGACCTCTATACCCATTGGTCATATTACTTACAGCCCCTATCACCTGATTTCTCTATTGTCGCAAGCCCTAGTACTTGTTGCCTGGACTGTTGCAGTATCCTCTTGCCTGCTTTCTCAGTCTGAAGGCTTTGCCTCATCTTGGTCACACTGCCATGTTTCTCTTAGGGAAGCGTGGGTTTGATCATGCTCCTCTTCTGCTCAAAGACCCTAGTGGCTCCCCACTGTCTGCTAAAACAAGCTATAGCTGGGCATCCAAGCCCTCCATGTCCGACTTCAGCCTGTGGAATCCCAGTTTGTTCTTCTGTTCCAACTAGATTGGATTAATTGTGCTGAGAACATTATTTGCACTCTTACAGTCATTCTTAGAGACTCTCACCACCATCACTCCCTAATTCCCACTGGAATTTTCCATTACTATTACTTGAGTATGAATCTCAGCTTCCCTTCTGGATCTTGAACTCTAATGGGGAAGCATATCATGATGGCGGAGGGCAAGCTATAACTTAACAATGTTCCATAAAAATAAGCAGACAGAAGTAAAGAAAAACACTTCTCTGACAATAAAGCAAAGCCAATAGGACAAAAAACAGCAGAAAATAGAGAAGTTTTACACTAACTCGCATTAGAAAGAGACTAGCCATCACGTATTTTTTTGAGTTAAGGTATACTCATGTAAAGAGCACATATCTTGAGTGTCCAGTTTAATGAATGTTGGCAAATGTATACCCTCTATAACCGCCGCTCAACTCAATGTACAGAACGTGCCCAGCATCCCCGAAGGTTCCCTCACTTCACTCGCCCATTAATACCCATCCCTCCCTCACCAGAGGGAATCATTATTTTAACCTTGATTCATTTTGCCTGTTCTTATCCTTTGCATAAATGAATTCATACAGTGTCTGGCTTCTTTCACTCAACATAATTTCTGTCTCTCATAGTTTTGATTACTGCATAAAGCATAAAATGATTTGCACAAACTTAAGAGAAAAAGTTAACTTTGAAATGAGGGTTTTCACCAAGAAAGGACATGGAGAACCTAAACAGATTTAGGACAATGAATCCCACCCCTGTAGTAAAATGATGCAATGATGGAAGGAACCAGAAGTTTGGCCCTAATTTAATTCCGGGGCAGAGAGCATATTCCTACATTAAATCTTTCCCCCAGAGATTAAGGGTGGGAACTGGGTGGAGGAAAGAAAGGGGACAGAAGAAGGAGGGGTTTGTAGTTTTGTGTAAGGCATGCATGTTTGGGGTCTTTTAAACACTACAGACCTGGGTTTTCTCCCTGGCTCCAGGTGGGTCAGTACTTGTATAAATCACCAAGTTGCCCAGGTGTTTGTGGGATCTAGGATTGGCCTCCTGACCACTGCCATCATTCTGGACAGCCTGGGGAGGTGAGCAGGAGAAGATGCTGACAAGCTTCCTGGGGATGTGGAAATTCTCCCCCACCTTTGCGGCACCCTCCCTAGCACATGGCCCCAGAGGGCAGAGCCAGAGTATTTATACTCCCATGTCATCAGTTGTTGATTAAGAGTTGGATTCAGGATGGGGTGTGGAGGAGAGAGGAGAGGCCATATAATAAATTTCCAAGCACTTTAGGCTCTTCATATACTCAAGCTGAGAGATTTCTGGAAGCCTGAGGGCAGTCCTTGGACCAAGAGAACAGATGCAGGCTGACAGGAGAGAAAGCACATGGTAAGACTTTATGCATAAAAATGGAGAAGGGCTGTGAAGGTATACAGGTGGAGACCTGACAGTGTCGGCTCTGTCAGGAAAATGGGAACACACCAGCACCTGCCTCACATGGTTGCCTTGAGGGTCACATGAAAACCTGCTTATAAAGCATTTAGCCAAGGTCCTGGCATGCAGTTAATGCTCAGTAACAGCCAGTGGCTACTCTTTGAGGCATACATTGAACTGGTGATTTGCAGGAGTGGCAGCCCCAGCCGGGCCCAGTGAAGAAGGTGGACAGAAGGCATGGACTCGAAAGGAAAGCCTGTAATCCCCAAGTAATGACTGAAACAAGCTGGGGCACTTAGTGCCTTCTCCATAGTGCATGATTCAGATGCAGTAGTGGAAGGAACCAGAAGTGTGGGCCTAATTTAACCCCAGAGCCATAACACATCAAGACTTTCCCAAAGGAGGCTAAGGGTAGGAACAGGGTAGAGGGAAGAAAGGAGATAGAGGAAGAGAGGTGGATTAGTCAGGGTTCTGCTGAGCAACAGAACCGGTAGATACATAACAGGAGGTTTGTCATGACACATTGGCTCACAAAATAATGGAGGCTGAGAAGTCCCACCATCTGCCATCTGCAAACCCCAGGAAAACTGGTGGTATCATTCGGCCCAAGTCCCAAGGCCTGAGAACCCAGGGAGCTGATGATTTAAATCCCAGTTGGAACGCCTGAGAAGATGGACGAGATGTCCCAACTCTTAGAGCCAGGTAGGAAGCAAAAAAGGGCGAATTCCTCCTCCCTCTGCCTTTTGCTCTGTTCAGGCCCTCAAAGGATGGGATGGTGCTCACCCACATGGGGGAGGGCCATCTGCTTTTACTGAGTTCACCGAGTCAGGTGATAATCTCATCAAGAAACATCCTTACAGATTTACCCCGAAATCATGCTTTCCCAGCTTTTGGAGTGGCCCTCAGCCCAGTCAGGTTGACACATAAAATTAACCATCACAGAGGAGTTCGTAGTCTTATGTAAGGCATAAATTCGAGCCTGACTCAAGGTCCTGGAATGGAGTACTTCCTTTACATGAGCCCCCAGCTCATGAGCCTTGGTGGAGGAGAGAAGCTGCCTTTGGAGCTATGATATGGGTTGAACACCAGGGCCAAGATGAGCAGGCCTTGCAAAGTGACAGCCAGCCTTACCTCCCCTGAGCTCACCGACTTTCAGGCTCATCGGAAGGCCATGTCTCTTGCTCACCAGCTCTTTCTCAAGTGTAAATGACAGTATTTCAGAGTCAAAATTACTGAGGAGGGACAAAGTTCAAAGACTCGGTTTGTTTTCCAGCTAATTTTGTGGGATTGTGTCTGGAGGGTAATTATCATTAGGCTTGCAGAAACTCACTGTGTTTCTTTACTGTAAAACCCTCTGCAGATCTGGAAGCTGCAATGGGAGATGGATGATCCAGCATCCAGATGAGTGAATTGTCACACTCAGGGCCGAGCCTGGTGATGTGCACACAGTAGGCACTCACTGCAAGCTTCTTGATTGGAGGAGAGAGCATGGATGGGAGAGAGAGAGACATGAAATGAGAGAGGGAGAGAATATAGAACAACAGACACGAGGAAGGAGTGAGGCAGAGAAGGCTGCTGGGTCCCACAGAGGGATGGGGGTCTCTTTGCCTGGGGTGAGTGACAGCAGACCAGTGAGCCCAGGGACAGTGCCGTGAGCCCCAGGCCAATGGCTGCTCCCACCTCCACTCCTCAGAAGCACAGACCTCTCCTGCTTCCTCATAGGGCTGACAGCTCTGTCAGTTTCCTTTGAGGAAGCTTCCAGAATGAAGAGCTGCCCTGATCCAAACTACTTTGAGACCTGGGACAGGTTAGTCCCCTCTCTGAGCCTTTGTTTCCTCCTCTGTAAAATGGACATTGAGGGGCCCAGTCCCCCAGTTCTCCTCAACTCCCTGTCTTACACTTGACTCACTTTATCCACTAACAATTCTGCTTGCCCCTAAAGGCATTCTGGCCTGGGACCACTGATCCAGAGACTTTGTCATGCTTTTGTTCTCTCCTGAGTGTCCAGGTGTTATTTCTGAGTCCCATAGAGATATGCATCTGATTGCTGACAATCCAGACGATATCTTAACACACATGCAAATAGTAGGAGCAGTCCTACAGATTCTATAGAAGTTTCTTAGCCCCCATTTATTCTTATATTAGATCATCAGCAAATATCAAGCAGCTTTGTTACTTGTTATTTGGAAATATTGCCCCAAAACAGAGAACAATTCCAATTCAGGTGTCCTTTGATTGGGATTCACTTCGTGGTTGACTGGAGTATATCTTCAAGTAGCGTTCTCAAAAAGATCACATGAGCGTTACATTCTTTGGGCCTTTAATTCTCTTAGAATGTCTTTTTGTTGCCTTTTCACACAAGTGATAATTTGAGTATAAAATTACTGGGTCACACACGTATTATTTCCTCCATAATTCTGAGAATGTTGTTTTAGCGTTTAGGGTTGCATATGAGGAATCTGATTTTTATTTTTCTCAGGTAACCTGTATTTTGCATCCTGGATCCTTGTAGGTTTTTCCTTCAGTTATTGTCAAGAGTATGTCAGCGTGTATGGAGCTTGTTTTTAAGATGGGCACTATCAATTGCTTCCTTCCTTCCTTCCTTGTACACATGTCTTTCCCGGATTGAGAAGTGGAATCTTCCTTCCCACTCCCTTGATATGGCCAATAGAGCAAAGTGGAAAAGACTTTTGACATCTAAAGTTAGGTCATAAGAAGTCTCGAAGCTTAGTTCGGAGCCTTTTAGAATGTTCCCTCTGGAAGAAGCCAGCCACCACGTGAGAAGTCTAGTAACGGATCGAATCCGTTCTTTGCCATGATGAACTACGGGGGAGCATTGAAAATGGCAACCCGCAGACGCACTCTGTCTCCGTGCCTCCCTCACCTGTAAGGCTCCTGGAAGCTATTCCTCTCAGGATACAAAATGCTTTTGACATTCTTCCCTCCATTCCTGCCCACACCCCCTGAATTTTTGCTTTCTGAAAACTTCAGTCTCTAAATGGTGGCAGCATGGGCCAGCAAGAAAGAAGAGTACTTTGCCTACAGACTCGTCCCCCATACAGTGGAGAAAACTCCCTCCCCGCCTCACTACCCTGATTTTCTGGTTGGCACAGAATCTGGCTCTCAGAGTCTGGGGTTGCAAGTGGGGAAGGAGTTGAGTATTTTCCTCCCTCCTTGTGTCCTGGAGGGGTGCCCTGTTTCAGACGATAAAACTTGAATAGGTTCCCGATTGTTTATCTCGACCCAGCTCCATCTGCCTTATATTTATGGAAATTCCTCCCAGATTCTGGCAATAGGCGCCTGTCAGTCTTGGGTGTCAGCACTGTGAGCTTTCAATTCTTGCTGTCTTCTTAGGTATTTTAGTAGAAAGCTGGGAAAATATGTCTCAGGGGCTGCTACTGTGGTGCCAGCTTAAATCAACGACACCCAACCTCTTCCTTTTACAGTTTCACTTACTTTTTCACTCATTCACTCATTCAATCAACAAACGTTCATAGAGCGCCTAAAATGTACTGGGTACTATGCCATGTCCTGGGAATAGAAGGTGAATTGAAGCTTCACCTTGCTCTTGAAAGGGACTGTCTTTTGGAGGAAGCAGATTCATAATTACAGCGTTAGTCCCAGAGTGGTGTGTGATGCTGAGACCTGTATAAACCAGAGAGGTTCGGTGACCTATGCCAGACTGCACGGTAAATCAGAGCAAGATCCAGAGAAGAGGCTGGTTGTCCTGGTTCTCCAGTCCACATTCCTGCCACTGTGCCTCCCAGGCTCTCTTTTCCCAACTTTTTCCCCCCCAGTTTTCCCACTGCCAGGATAACCCATAGCCATTTCTCCCTTCCTCACAGATATTTAGATGTGGAGCTCTATGCTCTCCCCAGCTCTCACCCAGTCCCTGGTCTTTCTCACCCTAGAGCACCTTCCAGGCCATAAACATCCTGTTCTACAAATTAGAGAAGGTGTCCATAAATCTCTGCTATTCCCTCTCAATTTGGTGGCTTAACTTCTTTGCTTTTCTGCTTTGACCAGAAAGTCCTTAGCACAGAGTGAAGTCTGTGGCTTTTGATCCAGAGAATCTGACTCAAAGCACGCTCTGCCACTTCTTTGCTGTGTGTCCTTAGCCAGGTTGTTTACTGTCTCTGAACCTCCCATCTTCACTTGTAAAATGCAAATAATAAGACTAGTGTCCCTACTGAGATGTTTAAATGAGCTTGTTGGTTTTTTTTAAAATTTTATTTATTTATTCGACAGGATAGAGACAGCCAGCGAGAGAGGGAACACAAGCAGGGGGAGTGGGAGAGGAAGAAGCAGGCTCATAGCAGAGGAGCCTGATGTGGGGCTCAATCCCAGAACGCCGGGATCACGCCCTGAGCCGAAGGCAGACGCTTAACCGCTGTGCCACCCAGGCGCCCCTAAATGAGCTTGTTTAAGCCATTTAGCACAGTATCTGGCATACAGTAAGGGCTCAGTAAATGTTACCTGCTATTATTGGTATTGTTATTATCGCAAGTGTTCTGCCTGTTAAACTGTGTTCTCCTGGAGGGCAGGGACTACGTCTTTTCTAGGCTGCCTCCCCAGCACCAATAAAGTAAGTCATTGATAAACAGTTCACTCAGGGTTTTAATGGACATATTTAAGGCCAATCAAGGTGATCAGACTGCACTCTCAATTGTAAGAAAATAAACTTGAAAAGGAAGTTGTAACCTAGCAGTTCCCAAAGTGAGGTCCCTGAAGCTCCAGTTCTGTAGATTGCTCTGGGGGAAAACAGTTCCTTGTACAAATCAATTTGGGAAACACTGACCCCTCTATCTCTTTCAGGAAAAGTCAAATGAACCTTAGGATTTTAAAGGCTCTGACAATTCCTGCAGGAAAGAAACCTGTGGAACTTTGTCGTTCCTCCTGTTGCCCAAACTTAATTAACCCAGAAACTCTTTTCTCATGAAACATCTGTTATCAACCAAGCCCCTGATGCACACCATTCCTGAGGCCCATCCTGTAGCTACCACCCTGGAGGAATATACCACCAATCTGATTGCCTTTAGGAATATTTGATAGGGGCTAAGTGCACATTCGTTATATCTTCCATGGGGCACTGCTACAGAAAGCTCTGCCAACATCTTTCGTGAGACCAGGAACCAATCGAAAAACCAGAGGCACTGTGACTTCTATTTTAACAACAGAGTAGTCATCAATATGTATTTTAAAAAAAATCCTCCACCTATTGTACAGACCACGAGGCATAATTGGTTTTCTATAAAGACAGAATGGAGATAGTTCATGGGGACTTACAAGAGGTTACTTGGAACAATGGGACATTTGCAAGTGACCTGAAACCTTGCTCTTGTCACAGTCCCTTTCAAAACATCACACACGTTTGAGTTCCTGGCAGAATGGCTGTTTTCCTTGTCTGGTAAGAAATATGACATGGAAACTACATATTTATTCTTTGCAATATATGTTATGGTCAAGGAGTGCCTGGGTGGCTCAGTCGGTTAAGCGTCTGCCTTCAACTCAGGTCCTGATCCCAGGGCCCTGGGATCAAGCCTTGAATCGGACTCCCTGCTCAGCGGGGAGCCTACTTCTCCCTCTCCTTCTGCCCTTCCCCCTGCTGGTTCTCTCTCTCTCTCTCTCTTTCAAATAAATAAATAAAATTTTAGGAAAAAATGTTATGGTCAAACGAGATCTGAGGACTCCCAGAGGTCCCCCAGCATGTTAAGTTGGATAAAGAGGCTTATCTCTCCCTCCTCCCCCTCCCCACACCCACAGGCATCTCCAGCCCAACCAGTCACTTTTCAGTTCACAGCCTGTGCTTTATCTCCACCTAATTCTCTGCTTTTGCCATCACTGTTCCCCTTGCCTTGAACACCTTTCTCCTCACCAGTAATAACAACTACCACCATACGTTTATCACCTACTATGGGCCAGGCTCTGCTAAGAACTTTACAACTATGACCTGATTTAATGGAAGTTTAGGATCCCCAATTGGAAGCTGGGGAAACTGAGGCATCAAGAGGCTACGTAACATGTCCCTCTTCACACAGCTAGGCAGGGATGGGGCTGGGATTTGAACCCAAGAAGTCGGGGTCCAGATTCCCTGCATTTGTCCCTAAGCATTCCCAGTTGATTTTTGTTTTTACTGAGGTGAAATGCACACAATATAAAATCAACCATTATGAAGTGCGTGATTCGGTGGCATTGAACACATTCACAGTGTCGTGCAACCACCACCTCTGTCTAGTTCCAGGACATTCTCAGCACCCCAAAAGGAACCCCTGTACCCATTAAGCAGTTACTCCCCCCTCCCCCTGCCCCTGGCACCCACCCACCTGCATTCTCCTAGTTATTTTGCCTGTCCCTTCGAGCATCCAGTACCCCTTTCTGGAACAATGCCTTGTTTTCCTGTGGGGAAATCATTCTTTCCTCACACACAAAACAGCCAGGACTTGGGCTCCTGCAGGACAGTGACTGGGTCTTGCTTACTTCTATGTCCCGAGTGATCAGCCCTGAGCACAATGCTTGTTGAGGTAACACAAGCTGGAGTCTCAGCTCGTTTCCAGTTGTTCTTTGCCATCTATTGAATTTATCGAGGCCCTATTATGTGCCACTGAGTGAATCCTCAGAATACCTCTATGAGGACACAGGAAAGATTACCGCTATCATACAGATGAGGAAATAGAGGCTCAGAAAGTTAAAACTATTTTTTATCTTTCTTCTGTGTCCTTGTAACTGTTGTTCCCCTTGCCTTGAAAACCCTTCTACCAGAATTTTCTGCTCCTAATGCTCTTGCCATCTCTCCCCTGCTTGTTTGGGGTCTGGGTTTGCTCCTTTGTTAAAAAAGGAGAAACCCAACACACAAAGGAAATTCATGGATTCGTCTTCCATAAAGCCACCCAGGCTCCTTCGGACCCCCAGCTCCTCTGCTTTTGGCTGAGATTCTCTCAGCTTCAGAGCCTCCTGCTAATCGGAAGCCCTGGTCTGCAGTTGGTGTGTCTTTGATGAATAAAAAATGGAGACACGAGTTAATTATTACTTAATAAATTCAGTTTGGTTGACAAAAATCTTTCAAAACATAAGGCCCCCAAGTTGGAGCCAGCCCAGATGTCCGTCAGCGAGTGGCTGGAGAAGCAGGTGACGGCATGGTGGCATGCCAGGAGGGAGAGCTACGGGCAGGGACGTGGAAGCACGGCCAGGATGTGGTGTTAGAAGGGAAAAGAAAATTGCAGAAGAATCTGGGCAGCACAAACTCATTCTCATAGAAGAGAAATACACATGTGTGAGAATGTAGATATAGGTGTATTCATGGAAACAATTATAGGAGAACACCATTTTTTAAAAAGATTTATTCATTTATTTGAGACAGAGAGCACGTGTGTGAGAGTGGAAGGAGGGGCAGCAGGGGGGAGAGAATCTCAAGCAGACTCCCCGCCAAGCACAGAGCCCCATGTGGGGCTCAGTCTCATGACCTCAAGATCACAATCTGAGCCGAAACCAAGAGTAGGGTGCTCAACCAGCTGAGCCACCTAGGTTCCCCAAGAACACCATGTTTTAATTGTGGTAGAATACACATAAAATTTGCCATCTTGATCATTTTTAAGTGTGCAGCTCGGTAGTATTAAATACCTTCACGATGTTGTGCAACCATCTCTACCATCCATCCTCAAAACTCTTTCCATCTGTAAAACTGAAACTCTGTCCCCATTACACACTAACTCCTCATTTCCTCCCCTACCACCTACCACCCACCGTTCTATTTTCTGTCTCTATGATTGTAACTACTCTTGAGTACCTCGTCTAAGTAGAATCATACAGTATATCTTTTTGTGTCTAGATTATTTAATTCAGTATAATGTCAGCAAGGCTCATCCATGTTATATCATGTTTTCTTTCTTCCTTTTTTAAGGCTGAATAATGTTCCATTATATGGACATGCTACATTTTTCTTATCCCTCCAGCCACTAATGGCATCCACATTGCTTCAGCATTTTAGCTATTGTGATTAATGCTGCTAGAAACAGAAGAAAACCACATTTTTAACAAAACTAATCTTTGGTTAGGAGGATAGAATTATGGGGAAATTTTACTTCCCTTCCCTCACTGCAAATAATTTAATTACCAAATGCACAAAAATATCTAAAATCTAGAGAAAGCCCTGACGCACAGATACATCTTACAGAAGTATAGTCACAGTTTGGGGTATATTCTTTCACATGGTTTTCTTTGCACATGTGAACATATAATATGCATATAGATACTTTCAGAAAGTGAAAAACGAACTGTAGAGTTACTCAGCTTCCTCTGTCCGTGGACATCGTATTGTGGGCATCTTTCCAAGTCAGTTCACGTAGATTTACTTTGTTCCGTTCAACTGCTTCTTAATATTCCATTACTTACATGCTCCAAGTATATTTAACCAGTCCTTTATTGTGTAAACTTAGCCTTTAGGTTGTTTCCAGTTCTTTGCTGTTATAAACTATGTTGTCATGAATACCCTTGAACAGGTATCTTTGCACAGAGGAGTACAACTGTTGCAAGACAAGTGCCCAAAAGCAGAATCGTTGCTCCAAAGGGCGTACACTTTCAAAATGTGGATAGGTATTGCCCAATTATCTTCCAAAAGAGTTTGTTCTGATTTACCCCCATCATCAGTGTGCATGGGAAATAGCTTTCCACTCATTCCCAACCAACACCAGATAATCTCCCACTTTTTAACTTAATAAAGATGAAGCTTATTATGGTTTCAATCTGCCATCTTCAATCATGAGTGCAGTTGAATTCTTTTTAAGCTTATTGGCCAGTTGTTTTTCTTCTGTGAATATTTCTATGTTTTGCATACTTTTTGTTTAAGGGGGAGGCTTTTCTCTTTCCTTAAGCCTTTCCCTTTCTATGTGTTGTCATTTGATTTTTTATTACAACTAGCAAGTTCAAGTCTACACTCCCTTATCTAAAACCCTTGGGAAGATGTATTTCAGAATTCAGAATCTGTTTGGCTCTTGGAAAGGCATCGGGGTCCATGTGGCTTATCTAACACTCCCAGGAAGTCTGGGGCAGCCCCCTTATACTCAAACACATTAATATTTCTGCAGTGAAAAGTATAAACATTCCCACAAAGTGGGATGAAAAAGGAATATAAATAGCCTCACATCCTTTCAATTCAGGTTTTGCCGCCAAATGTGTTAGCAATAAAAACTCACGGTTTTCAGAGTTTTTTGGACTTTAGAATTTTGGCTAACAGATTGTGGACCTGTTTCTATCACTTTTTTTTTTTTGCAGGAAAAAAATAGTAAAGATTACTTTTAAATTAAATAAATAAAGGCTCATGCAAGGAAATTAATGGCAAGGGACACAATCAGGATTTCTTCTTCCATCTGCAGGCTTTGAGAGGATCTGGGCAGGTGGGGTGAGACGCGGATGTTTACACTTAGCCTGAGCTCTTAGGGACAGGAGCACCTACGTCCCTGTCACTGGCACCTTCACCAAGCTAGCTTCTGTCTTCTCCCTTGCACACTTTTACCTTTTCCAGCCCAGGAGCCCTAAGCCCACCATGCGTCCCGTATCCCTCATGTCTGCCTCCTGTGCCCAGCCCAGCAGAGACCACCTTCCCAGCAGCCCCTTCTTTTGTGTGACTGCTGCTGGAAGTTTCCTTTGCTCCACACCCGAATGCAGATGAAATTAATTCAGTCCCACGGAGTAGCCCAGCTGGAGGTGCTCTCCGCTTTCTGTGTCCAGGGACGTAAGTCAGTGATTTCCACGAGGAGGCCCTGATGCTAATTCTTCCCCCAATATATAAAACCAGGTGCTTCCAGGAACTGTAAATATGAATCTACTTTAGGCTTTTAGAGCTACTGTGGAATTGAATAATCATAAAAGATACTTCTTCCATGGAGATTTATGCCCTCCACGCACCCCCACCCCCCAGTTCCCAACCGATAAAAAAACCATATTTTACCAAAATATATCTCCCATCAGCGGTCCTGGAACACCTCACTAACTGACTATATTTATTGGGAAATGATTCACATTAATTTCAGGCGTCATCCTAATATTATATTTATGACAGACTGTGTGAGCTCCGGCAAGGGCCCTTGCCTCGTTCCTGGCATACATTCTCTGTTTCTGCAAATACATATTGTAAACACTGCCTGGAGAGATAAAATCATAAAACCAAAATAGGTTATCTTTGGAAAATCTGTTAATCCTAATCAAATAAGACAACCGCTTGCCTGATTTGAGAAGCTGAGAGGCCATGCCCAGGGTCTATGAGAGTATTTCTCTTGGAACTTTCTTATTCCAAATCTCACTCCCCCCTCACCCCCTGCCAAGATGTGATGTGACTTTTTCATGCTGGGGAGCCCCTCATAGAGAAAGAGTCTTGACTTATAAATCCTGCCAGTGAATAGTTGATGAATGCACAGAAGGAGAGACCAGAGAGAGAGAGAGGAGACCCGAAGTGGGATAAAATGGTAGCAAGTTTGTCCAGTAAATCCATCTTGTGTGCATCACATGCAGGCAAGTGTGGGTATGGATCCAGACAGAGAAAATGCAAACCACCTGCCCGTAAGAATACTAGTACTTTGGACAAACCAGAGAAAGAGAGGAACGGGGGCCATTCTCTAATGCTAGGAAAGACTCAAGCATTTATAAGATTAGATATCTAATATTTAATTTTTAATTGTCTATGCAGCACAATGCACACACACACACACCATTGCAGCTGTCATTGTCTAGTAAAAACCACCATCCAGGACAATCTCCAGTGGGTGATATTTTGGGGGAAAGGGCTTTGTTCCACTTAGGGGTTGTTGTAGTCTGCTGCAGCTGTTTCTGCCTGTTCTCCATACATTCCTGCATCTGAGAACAGCACCCCTCACCCCTCCCTCATCACAATCCCAGCACTTGGTTGAAGTCCACCTCAACCCTTGGTGCCGAGGATGGGCACACGACTTAGACCAGGCCGTCAGAACTTGCTCTCCTTCTGGCTATAGCAGTTGCCTCCAGGGGAGATACATGACCCAGGACTGGCTAGTAAGAACAGCTCAGATACCTGGCCCCAGAGATTGGTACAGGAAAGGGCAGAGCTTAAAGCCAGGTTGAACAAAGCCACTCCAGAATTTCTGCTGGAGCTTTAGGGAAGAAAAAGACAAACTCTCCTTAGGCTGGGACATTTGAGGGGTTGGATATAGCCTTGAGTGCCTGGCAGCCATTTTGCTACCATGTGGGAGAACCTGCCTGAGAATAAAGACCAGAGAGGAAAACAGAATGGAATGGTGGGAAGTAAGATTCCTAGTGATGATAAAGATGATGACAATAAGCCTAATACAAATAATGGCTAACTCTAGTACTGTGCCTACCATTGTGGAACTCTTCTCTGGAAACTGCACCTATAGTGATTCATTTGGTCCTCCTAACAACTCTAGGAGATAGGCACTTCTATTACTTCCATTTCACAGGTGAGGTCACTCAGTAAGTGGTAGAACCAGAATTTGAACCCAGGTAATCTGGCTCCAAGTCTGTGTTCATAACTACTATGCAACACTTCACAAACATGTATTGCACACCTACTATGTGCCAGGCTGTGTAGGGCATAGAGATGATTCAGCCCTGATCCCTAGTCTCCAGGAGCTCAGGGTCCAGGAGGGGCATCAGGAAAGCCAGCAGCCTGGCCTACTGGATGTGACCAAGTGTGACTGTGGTGGCTGCCCCCAGCTTGTGACTGCTGCAACACCTGCTTTGATTTTTAGAGAAACTCATTCCCTTCAGGAGAGGAGCTCCAGCCCTAACAGGCCTTCAAAAATGTCAGGGGTATTTTTAGCCTGGAGAATTGGTAAGTCCAGTGGCAGATTGGAGAAACAAGACTGTGCTCTGGGGAGATAACATGTGAAGCCACAAGAAACTCTATTTCAGGGGAGGCCTGGCGGCTTCAGGGAGACACAAGGAGAGAAGCCAGGCTGGGGGGCATCTGGAACTGGGGAGAAGGGTCACACTCAAAGGGTCTGGGCCTGGAACTTTCCTGGTGCACTCCCAGGAGGGTATGAAAGTCTTCCAGAAAGTGCCACCTTAAAAGATATACACAGGGAGTAACAACGAGATGGCCAAGTGAGCACAAAACACGGGGAGGGGCCCTTTAGTCATTCAACAAACTCATGTGCTGTTGTCCCGGAGCCTGACATAGCATCAGTGCTCAAAACATTATGCTGAATGAATGAGCACCCATTCCCTAAAGGAGCATCCATGCTGGTCCAGGACCATGCTAGAAGCCAGGAATACAAAGGAGACAACACAGCCTCTGCCCTCTTAGAGATGGAAGTGAGAAACTATAGAGTGGTATGGTCAAGACTATTGCAGTTCGGTAGCCCCAAGGGCTGTGGGAACTCCGCAGAGGGCCACTTAGCCCACTTGCAAGGTCAGGGAAGGCTTCCTGGGGGAGGTGACACTTGAATTAGAGGCTTGAAAAACAATCTGAAGTGAGCCAGGCAGAGAATGGAGTCAAGTGCAAAGGCATAAAGGTGTATCAAAAGGAAAAATAAACTAAAAAATAACAAATTAGGGGCACCTGTCTGGCTCAGTTGATAGAGTGTGCGACTCTTAATCTCAGAGTCATGAGTTCAAGCCCCACATTGGGCATAGAGCTTACTTTAAAAAAAGAAAAGCAAAAAGCTAAAAGAAATAACAAATTAAAATAACAGCTCCCTTTTCTTGTGCCTTCCCCAAGGGCCAGACACTGTGGTAGATATATAAAGGCCAGACCTCATTTAATCCTTCACGCAACCATAAGAGAAAAGAGATGTTATGATCTCCAACTTACAGAGAGGAAACCTGGTCCTAAAGCGTTAAAGGCATGGACTCTGGAGCCAGGTGGCCCAGATCTGAATCCTGACATTGACACTTACCAGCTGCATCACTTGGGGCAGCAACTTCTCCCTGGGCCTAGGGTTCCCCATATACACAATGGAGAGATAATAACAGCACCTACCCCGTTTACGGTTGTTGTGGAAGTCATATCAATTGTTACAAGCAAAGGGCTTAGAACACTGTGCAGCATCTAGTCATTGTTCAGTAAGTGTTGAATAAATGGAGACATGAAGAAATGAAATTAGGACTCAGAGAAGTATAACAGCTTTCTTTTTTTTAAAGATTTTGTTTATTTATTTGAGGTGAGGGCAAGTGGGGAGAGGGACAAGCAGACTCCCCACTGAGGACAGAGCCCAATACCAACATGGGACTCAGTCCCACGACCCTGAGATCATGACCCGAACCGAAACCAAGAGTCCACGCTTAACCAACTGAGCCACCCAGGTGCCCCAAGTATAACTTTCTA
This sequence comes from Ursus americanus, assembly GCF_024610735.1. Taxonomy (NCBI): domain Eukaryota; kingdom Metazoa; phylum Chordata; class Mammalia; order Carnivora; family Ursidae; genus Ursus; species Ursus americanus. The sequence continues at coordinate 17,069,159 of NC_142156.1, read as the reverse complement.
AGGCCACACAGAGATTAAAACCAAGGTCAGAATTTGAAACCAGGTCTGACTCTGGATTCTGACCCTCTCTTCTTTACTGCCAACTCAGGGTTTAGTAAAATCAAACAGCAAGGAAATTCATAACCCTTGAGGCTCAAGTGGACTGATGGAGCGATTACCTGCCTTTCCTTAGCCCTCACGCAACCCCATGGGGCAGATCAGAATACTTTCTTCATTTTACAGATGAAGAAACTGAGGGTCAGAGTGACTATGAGAGTTGCCTGAGCTGCATAACTAGCAAGTGGCCACGCTGGGATTTGACTCCAGCTCTGTGTGGCCAATTCATGATCCAGGCACACACAAGCCATGAAGTTGATAAATGATTGTGCTGGAATGCACAGCTGGCTCGCACACACTCTCGTTCTGTTCTCACCACAGCCTATGAAATAGCTGGTGGGTTGTCAGTCTCATTTTAAAGACAAGGAAACTGAGGCTGAGAGGCTAATTAGTTTGCCTAAGGCCGCACAGCTGGTTGGCTGCAGTGCCCTCATTCCAGCAAGCCTCAGTTGCAGTTTGTCAGACCAGCAGCCTCCAGACCTCGGCAAACCATGGACCCCAGCCCCCAGGTCTAGCTTCACTGGACTCAGCTAGGTCCAGAGCCTCTCTGTCCCTCCTCTCCTCTCGCCTCCCCCTGGCCCCACCAGCCATGGGCTGTCTGTGTTCTCCAGCCCCGAATGCACTTCCATCCCTACAGCCACTGCAAATCATCTGTTTGCTGGTGCCCACCCCTTTGGTCTCAAGCCCACTGTCTGTTCATATGAAGCTGATTCCCCGGTGCACGGCCCGCACTGAATACATCTCCATGCAGGCAGGGAGTGGCTGCGGCTGTCAGCAAAGCCTCTGGGGCTCCAGTCAGTTTCAGGGCTCCACATGTGGTGGTCACAGCTGGCAGGCCTGGGAGAAGAAGACTCTTTGACCTTATCCACCCTCCTCTTCCAAGACAACGTCACTGTCCATCCTCTGCTTTTCATTTTGCTGACACTCACAGTCCTGTATGGCACCTCTCAGACGTCCTGCTGTAATGCCTCCTTCCCCCACCCCCTCTACACAGAATCCCTTCTCCTCTGGCAGCCACCCCTGAGTTCTGCTTAAAACCCAGTGGTGCCACATAGACCCAAGAGAATTGAAAAACAGGGACTCAAACAAGCATTTGCACATTGTGAACACTAGCCAAAAGGTGGAAACAACCCAAATGCCCATCAACACAGGACTGGAGAAACCAGTTGTAGTCTGTCCACACAATAGAATATGATTCAGCCGTAAGAAGGAACAAGAGAGGCTACACCGTGGATGAACCTGGACATTATGTTGAGTGACAGAAGCCAGACACGGAAGGCCACATATATGATTCCCTGTGTATGAGATATCCGGAATAGATAAATTCACAGACAGAAATCAGATTGGGGGGTGCAAGAGACTTGGGGAGAGGAGGAAATGGGGAGTGACTAATGGGTGTGGGGTTTCCATCTGAGGTGGTAAAAATGTTCTGGAACTGGACAGAAGTGGTCACATAACATTGTGAATCTACTAAATGAGACTGATGTTCATTTTTAAATGGTTAATTGAGTGTGTGCGTGCATGTGTGCAAAACTCTCAACTTAGGAAAATTTTGTTTTTGCTGTGGTAAAATATATATAAAATTTACCATTTTAACACATTTTCATCATTTCCATCACCCCAAAAAGCAATTCTATACCCATTAAGCAGTTACTCTCCCTTCCCCCTCCCTCCAGCCCTGACAACCACTAATGTACTTTCTGTCTATGGATTTGCCTGTTCTGGACTGTTCATATAGATAGAATCACAACATGTGATCTTTTGTGTCTGGCTTCTTTGGCTTAGCATCATGTTTTCAAGGTTGATCCATGTTGTAGCATGAATCAGAGCTTCACTCTTTTTTATGGCTGAATACTAGTCCATTGTTTGGCTGGACCACATTTTGTTTACCCATTCATCAATTGATGGACATTTGGGCTGTTCCCACCTTTTGGCTACTGTGAATAGTGCTGCTGTGAACGTTCATATACGTGTATTTGTTTGAATACCTGTTTTCCAGTTCTCTGGGGTAGATACCTAGGAATGGAGTTGCTGGTCACATGGGTAACTTTATGTTTAACCTTGAGAACCGTCAAACTGTTTTCCACAGTGGTTGCATCATTTTAAATTTCCCTCCAGCTGTGTATGAAGGCCTAGGGTGGCTCTGAGGTTTCAATGCTCCAAAAATAGGAGCAATTATGATTATTCTTGTGAACAGTCATTACTATGCACTTCCTCTAGGCCAGGTTCTGGTAGGCACTGGGGGAACCAAGATGAATACAAAATTATTCCTTCCAAAGAGCTCCTGTTCACCCGAATGACTTCTCTTCGGGCTATTCCAAGTAACTGGTTTGATGAACAAAAACAACAACGATGATGATAATAATAACTACAAATCTAATGCCTGCTTATAACTAGCATTGTGCCAATTTCTTTATTCATTCCCCTGATGTGGTCCTCACAACAACCCCGGCTATAGGCAAGATTATCATCCCCTTTTACAGATGAGAAGACTGAGCCTCTGGAGGGGGTGAGTGTGCCTGAGCCTCGTGGCTAGCATGGAGCCAGGGTTTGAAGGTGAGGCCGGTGACTTACCACCTGCCCTCTCTGGAATCGAAGGGTGGATCTGCTTACTCTTGATTTTTTCCCAAATCTTGGGATTAACTCAAGTTTGGGCTTAGCACAGACCCACCTGGATTCTAGCTGTCGATTTCAGCGTGACAGGGCCATCCAGTGGGCAACTTTTGGCACCAGTCTCCAGCCGTCGTCCCTGAAGGTACAGTCTTTGTTGAGTTCAAGAGGCCACTTCCTCAGCCCCTCGCACCAGCCACCATCCACCTCCTTGGTGGCCCTGCCTCTTCGGGCATTCATCCTTCTCTGCCAGACTCCACCATCCAGTCTGTGTGCAGAAGAGCAACACCCCACCTGGGCTGCTTTCGTGTTGCCCACGCATCTGATTCTAAGAGGGGTTGGGAGGGGCTCCTTCTGCAGGGCCCTAGTCTATATGGACTGCTGGGTGGGTTTCCATGAGCCAGGATACAGACTGAGTTTCTGGAACCTTCCAGACCTGCTGGTGGCTTCCCTGGCAGTGTCAGCTGGGGAACTGAAGTAACCGTGCTCAAGGCTACCTCCCCAGGCCTGCAGGGCCAAACAGAGGCCAGGCAAAGGGTTCGTGGCCCTGGGGCAACACTACACACCACAGAAAACACCCTGAGGCTCTGAAGACCCCAGGAAAGAGCCCTCTCCACCCCTGCAGCTCAGCTTCAGCTCCCTACAATGGCAATCTCCACGCTTTTCTTGTGTCCCTACAACAGCCATTTGGGTACCACACTTCACCATATTTTGCCATATCCATGAACCACCTCTATTGTCACTTATTTTATACTTTTCTTCAAATTGACTCACTTTCCTTCCCCTTCCCCCCCACTTTCCGTATGTGTTTTGGAGAAGGAAACTATATTGCTACTGTAAATGAAGTAGTAATTTTCCTTTGCAGGAACAGAAGGTAACATGAAAATATATAAATATTAAATTGTAAAATGTTTTAATGTTCAACTTGGCACGGTCTTATCTGTAGTATCTCCCCCACAGATTTCATACTAATTACAAAGGGAAAAAATTATAGTGGGGAAACCTGGCAGACAGCCCCCCCATTCCAAGAGGTTAGATTTGCAGGACCAGAAATGGGACAAATTGCCATCAGGTACCTCCTGAAACAATGCACCCAGAGGAACATGGCGTCACTTTGATGCCTGTCTTGCCAAAAGTGCATAACTTGAATCTAATCACAAGGAGACATCAGGCAAACTCAAACTGAGGGGCAGCTTCCAAAATGGACTCTTCAAAAATGTCAAGGTCAAGAAAGACAAAGGAAGGCTGAGATACTGTTCTAGATTAAAGGAGATTAAAGAAACATGACAAATCATTTCAGTGTGTGATCCTGAATTAGATCCTAGACTAGAAAAATAATTGCTACAAAATACAGTTCAATTTTAGGTCAACTCGTGAAATTTGAACATGGAACCTAAAATTCAGATTCTAGAACCATATTATTGTTAAGTTCCCTGAATGTGGTAATTGTACAGTAATTGCTTAAGAGGATGACCTTGTTCTTAGGAGACACATACTGGACTGTGTGTGTAAAGGACTGGATAGTGACTGCGTTAACTCACAAATGGTTCAGGGGGGAAGTGTACACACACACACACACACAGAAATAAAGCAAATGTGGCAAAATGTCAGTTTTTGGCAAATCTGGAAAAGTTCAAAGAGTTCTTTGCACTCTTCTTGCAACTCTTCTGTTACATTTTTTTTTCCAAATAAAAAGTTGTGAAAAATGTCTGCTTGAGGAAAGCAAAAGCAGCTCACACATCACAAGGGGGGGGGCACACTTTGGCAAACATTAATCAGTTGGTGCAATTTCTCCATCTCTAATTCTCTTTTCCATGTTGTACCTCTTTACTTCAAAGCTCAGCTTCCTCTAGAGTAGGTTCTGCCTCTTCATTCCCCTCAGGGGAGATTTAGGGCCCACGTTAGCATATCAAAGGCTCTGAAGAGTCCTGGAGCCACAAAAATGTGTGGAATGCTTTGTTGGGGTAACCGGCTACTGTTTGTTGAGCCATTACCATGTCCCTGGCTTGCTGACAGCCCTAGGAGATTCACGCTATTCATTCGTTCTGCCCATTTTACAGATGAAGGAACTGAGGCTCAAAAAGAGGCAAAGTCACTTACCCAAAGGTTCCTAGGAAGCCACAGAGCAGGGATTGGGATACTTTCCTTAACTGCCGTGATACTCCTGCTCTGGGAGGCACAAATAGTCACTGGAGGCAATCTAGTGGCTGAGAACAGGGACTCTGGATTCAAGTCTCTGCTACTTGCTAGTTGTGTAATCTGGAACAAGTTACTTACCTGCACCACAGGGTTGTGGTGATGATTAAATGCATCAGTACCTGGACGGCACATAGAGCAGTGTCTGACACAATGCCTCAGAGCAATGGAGACTCAGAGAGGTTAAGTCACTTGGCCAAGGACACGGAAGAAGTATCAGGCTCAGGGTTTGAAACCAGGCCTGGTAGACCCCAGAACCCTAACTGTGATCCTGTGTCCTGCTGACCCTGAGCTGGCTCACCTTCTGGTTCTGGGCTCCATTTGCTCCCAGATCACAGGCTCCTTTGTAGCTCCTCCTGCTCTAGTCAAGGCCAGCAACCATTTTCCTGGTCTACGGTGGCTCCAGTCAGTCCTTATGAAGACAGGACATATTACTTCTGGACCCTTGTTTGGGTATCCAACTCATACCCCACACCCAGCCTCAGTGGGGATGATGAGTGCACCTTACCTGCCACCAAGGGAGTTTTAACTGCTGCTGAAGTCAGCACATCTATTCGCAAATCTATGAGTTACTAGAATGTTCCTCAGGCTCAGCCACCTGCATTCCTTCAAGTGAACTAGGCCACAGTAGAGCCAGCGTGGGAGATATTTATTCAGCGAAAGAGAATAAAACAACAACAACAACAACAACGACAACAACAGGGTCAGAATCCATTTCAGCCTAACCGATATTTTACACAATTGGATACGTTTGACTAAACTAATACATATGTATGGAGACTGGTGCATTTCCATTCAAACCAATGTAAATTACCTTTGACCAATATATTTTCCTGGAAATCAATGCATTTTAACACGAGATAATATTTATGAAATTGAATTTTTTATTGAAGCTAATGCAATTCTATTCTATTTTATGCATTTCTATTAAACTAATGCATTTTAAATTAATCCATTGTATATTAAGTACAACAGACATTGGTACTTACAGTAAAATAATATATGCCTACTGAAATCAATACAGTTTCAAAACCCGGTGTTTTCCATTTAACTGAAGGATGTCAAGAATACGCAGCCATGAGTTCAGGGCATGTGAATGTGAAATTACGTCTTTTCTTTTCTTTTTTTTCAAAATCATTATCACTTAAAAGATATTGTGCCTCAGGATATGGCCAGAGGCCCATGGATTTAAAATTAATTCAGGATTTTAACCGCCAACTCAATTGAACATCGCACTTGACCGACTTTTTGACCAAGTGGACTGGTGATTCTTAATCATGAGGTGTGACATAAGTCACTTGTCACTACTAATAAAATTCTGAAGGTTGCAAACAATTTACTTTGGAAGAAAAGCTAATGTATTGAATCAGTCTGGGTCCTGGCAGGAAAAGATGATACACTCAAACTGGTATTTTGAGAAGAGTTTAATAAAGAGACTATTAAGGTGAGAGCACGTTTAGGAAAAACAATGGTGCAACCCCCTGGGGCTAGTAACCTGGGGAGCTGTTACCATTTGGGCATTACTGGGACTTTGAGGGAGCAGCTGGCAGAAAGAGAGAAGCTGTAGTTTTCAGAAGAGAAACTCCGACTCCTTTGGAATCCCGCAGAGAGGAAGCTATAAAAATAAATAGCTGACCTCTCTCTACTCCCTCCTCATCTCCTGTTGATACTTTCCACTGACCAAATCAACCAGAAGGCAGAGGATAAAGGAAACTGTTGTTGCAGTCCTGTGGCAGCAAAGAATAAGAAGGAGAAAGGTAAAGGAGGGTGAATCTGAACAGACAAAAAGAAGATACCCATATACCTACTGAGCGTTTATTATACATGACATGCTTTCTCATTTGATTCTCACAACACTCTATGTGGAAAGTATTATTATTCCCATTTCGGGGATGGAGAAATTGAAGCTCAGAGAGATTGAGTGGGAGAGCTAGGGTTTGAACAGAAGTCCACCCAACTTTGTGGATGAAGGGAACAGTTTCTGGGAAAGAAAATAAAATTTAATAAAAGAAGACAAGGTTCTTTTTAGCCCCATCATACCCCTCTCCTTACTGCTTGAGACTGTGACATGAGAACCTGATGTCTGGAGCTGTGGCAGCCATCTTGTGACCATGAAGGGAGACATCACCAACACATTGAATACAACAGGGCAAAAAGAACAAAGGAATCTGGGTTCTTGTTAATATTGTTGAGTCCCTAAATGAAGCCCACAACCACCTACCTTCAGGCTTCCTGCTAATTAACAATACACTCTTGTCTTTTAAGCCAAGTTTACTGAATTTACTGTTACTTGTCCTAGAAGCATTCTTAACGGATACACCATTACTTATACATTACTTGAATTTTTAATAATGAATATGTATTATCTTTGTGAAAAACACAAAACCAAATAATAACTGTTTAATTACTCCCCTCATCCAGCTTCTCCAGACTGGCCATGGAATTTTTTTTTTTTTTTTTTTTTTTTTTGTCTTCTTCAGGACAAAACCCAGATGCACATGATTTTTTAAGGCTGAATTCACAGACCTATTTTATTACATTTTATACAAGTTTTTTTTCATTATGCACATTTAGATGGCAGAACAGCTCAAGCATATGCATTTCTGTATTCCCTCTTGCTGAGGACCCCATTTGTAACTCTCACAGGGCATAGCACTACTATTGTTCCATTTTCTGTGAGAGTCCCTTAAAAGCTGGCTCTGTCCCACCTCCATCAGCTCTCAGTTCAGGGAAACTTCCAGGATTTTCAGATCCAGTACAGTCCGTGGGGGTATGCGGGGGCATGACATTTCCTGAGAACTCTCAGTTGACAATCAGCATCTTTCTTCTGTGAGAGAATTTTGTTCTAAATTTCCATCTTGCCCCTTTCTCTTTGAATACAGACTCAGAATATTCTAGTACCTAAAGGGTTTGGGGGGAAAAAAAACTTTGGCTTTGGAAAATTTACTAATTCCTCAAAGATTTATGGTTATTGAGAGTCCCTAATTTCATTCACTCACCCATTGCTTTAGCCCCACAGAGCCTCAGTTTTCTCATCTGGAAAAGGCAGGGGGTGATGCTAGGACTTAGCTCACAGGACTGTGAAGGGGAGAAAGTTAAAACATGTGGAATGACTGGCACAGAGTGAAGCTCAATAACTGTAAGCTCATATGAATAGCAAAAGCGATATCATTACTAACTCTTTGAGAGTCAATAAAAAGTCTTAATGCATCCATTCAT